>NW_021822725.1:145174-160174 GCF_901001165.1 Salmo trutta
GGTGCCAGGTACCATTAGACTGGGACTGTCGTGGTGCCAGGTACCATTAGACTGGGACTGTCGTGGTGCCAGGTAACATTAGACTGGGACTCTCGTGGTGCCAGGTAACATTAGACTGGGACTGTCGTGGTGCCAGGTATCATTAGACTGGGACTGTCGTGGTGCCAGGTAACATTAGACTGGGACTGTCGTGGTGCCAGGTATCATTAGACTGGGACTGTCGTGGTGCCAGGTAACATTAGACTGGGACTGTCGTGGTGCCAGGTAACATTAGACTGGGACTGTCGTGGTGCCAGGTATCATTAGACTGGGACTGTCGTGGTGCCAGGTATCATTAGACTGGGACTGTCGTGGTGCCAGGTAACATTAGACTGGGACTCTCGTGGTGCCAGGTAACATTAGACTGGGACTGTCGTGGTGCCAGGTATCATTAGACTGGGACTCTCGTGGTGCCAGGTAACATTAGACTGGGACTGTCGTGGTGCCAGGTAACATTAGACTGGGACTGTCGTGGTGCCAGGTATCATTAGACTGGGACTGTCGTGGTGCCAGGTAACATTAGACTGGGACTGTCGTGGTGCCAGGTATCATTAGACTGGGACTCTCGTGGTGCCAGGTAACATTAGACTGGGACTGTCGTGGTGCCAGGTAACATTAGACTGGGACTGTCGTGGTGCCAGGTAACATTAGACTGGGACTGTCGTGTTGCCAGGTAATATTAGACTGGGACTGTCGTGGTGCCAGGTAACATTAGACTGGGACTGTCGTGGTGCCAGGGTAACATTAGACTGGGACTGTCGTGGTGCCAGGTATCATTAGACTGGGACTGTCGTGGTGCCAGGTACCATTAGACTGGGACTGTCATGGTGCCAGGTAACATTAGACTGGGACTGTCGTGGTGCCAGGTAACATTAGACTGGGACTGTCGTGGTGCCAGGTAACATTACACTGGGACTGTCGTGGTGCCAGGTAACATTAGACTGGGACTGTCGTGGTGCCAGGTAACATTAGACTGGGAATGTCGTGGTGCCAGGTAACATTAGACTGGGACTGTCGTGGTGCCAGGTATCATTAGACTGGGACTGTCGTGGTGCCAGGTAACATTAGACTGGGACTGTCATGGTGCCAGGTAACATTAGACTGGGACTGTCGTGGTGCCAGGTAACATTAGACTGGGACTGTCGTGGTGCCAGGTAACATTAGACTGGGACTGTCGTGGTGCCAGGTAACATTAGACTGGGACTGTCGTGTTGCCAGGTAACATTAGACTGGGACTGTCGTGGTGCCAGGTAACATTAGACTGGGACTGTCGTGGTGCCAGGTAACATTAGACTGGGACTGTCGTGGTGCCAGGTAACATCAGGCTGTTTGAAACAGACTGGGACTGTCATGGTGCCAGGTAACATCAGGCTGTTTGAAACAGACTGGGACTGTCATGGTGCCAGGTAACATCAGGCTGTTTGAAACAGACTGGGACTGTCGTGGTGCCAGGTAACATCAGGCTGTTTGAAACAGACTGGGACTGTCATGGTGCCAGGTAACATCAGGCTGTTTGAAACAGACTGGGACTGTCATGGTGCCAGGTAACATCAGGCTGTTTGAAACAGACTGGGACTGTCATGGTGCCAGGTAACATCAGGCTGTTTGAAACAGACTGGGACTGTCATGGTGCCAGGTAACATTAGGCTGTTTGAAACAGACTGGGACTGTCATGGTGCCAGGTATCATTAGACTGTTTGAAACAGACTGGGACTGTCATGGTGCCAGGTAACATTAGGCTGTTTGAAACAGACTGGGACTGTCATGGTGCCAGGTATCATTAGACTGTTTGAAACAGACTGGGACTGTCATGGTGCCAGGTAACATTAGGCTGTTTGAAACAGACTGGGACTGTCATGGTGCCAGGTATCATTAGACTGTTTGAAACAGACTGGGACTGTCATGGTGCCAGGTATCATTAGGCTGTTTGAAACAGACTGGGACTGTCATGGTGCCAGGTATCATTAGACTGTTTGAAACAGACTGGGACTGTCATGGTGCCTGGTATCATTAGACTGTTTGAAACAGACTGGGACTGTCATGGTGCCAGGTATCATTAGGCTGTTTGAAACAGACTGGGACTGTCATGGTGCCTGGTAACATTAGACTGTTTGAAACAGACTTTCAGACCATTAAGGAGAGAGAGAAGGACACCACCAGTGACATGCCCTCCCACAAGACAAACTCCACCAGCACCACCCTCACCCCTCACTATCCCCACCCAAAAATGCACATCCAGCACCACCCTCACCCCTACTATCCCCATCCAAAAAGGCACATCCAGCACCATCCTCACCCCTCACTATCCCCATCCAAAAAGGCACATCCAGCACCATCCTCACCCCTCACTATCCCCACCCAAAAAGGCACATCCAGCACCACTCTCACCCCTACTATCCCCATCCAAAAAGGTACATCCAGCACCTCTCTTCCCACCGCAGTGGAGGACACTCCCCAGGAGGAGAGTGACCCCTCAGTGCAGAGCAGGCTCAGGCCCTCCTCAACACCATGGCTGCCATGAGGGAGGAGTTCACCAGACTGGAGGGGGAGGTGGTCCTGCTCAGGGAGAGACCACACATCCTCACCTTAGAGGAGCTCCTAACCAAGGTGTTAACATCAACCAGACCTTAGAGGAGCTCCTAACCAAGGTGTAAACATCAACCAGACCTTAGAGGAGCTCCTAACCAAGGTGTTAACATCAACCAGACCTTAGAGGACCTCCTAACCAAGGTGTTAACATCAACCAGACCTTAGAGGAGCTCCTAACCAAGGTGTTAACATCAACCAGACATCCTCACCTTAGAGGAGCTCCTAACCAAGGTGTTAACATCAACCAGACATCCTCACCTTAGAGGATCTCCTAACCAAGGTGTTAACATCAACCAGACATCCTCACCTTAGAGGAGCTCCTAACCAAGGTGTTAACATCAACCAGACATCCTCACCTTAGAGGAGCTCCTAACCAAGGTGTTAACATCAACCAGACCTTAGAGGAGCTCCTAACCAAGGTGTAAACATCAACCAGACCTTAGAGGATCTCCTAACCAAGGTGTTAACATCAACCAGACCTTAGAGGAGCTCCTAACCAAGGTGTTAACATCAACCAGACCTTAGAGGAGCTCCTAACCAAGGTGTTAACATCAACCAGACCTTAGAGGAGCTCCTAACCAAGGTGTTAACATCAACCAGACATCCTCACCTTAGAGGAGCTCCTAACCAAGGTGTTAACATCAACCAGACATCCTCACCATAGAGGAGCTCCTAACCAAGGTGTTAACATCAACCAGACATCCTCACCATAGAGGAGCTCCTAACCAAGGTGTTAACATCAACCAGACATCCTCACCATAGAGGAGCTCCTAACCAAGGTGTTAACATCAACCAGACCTTAGAGGAGCTCCTAACCAAGGTGTTAACATCAACCAGACCTTAGAGGTCCTCCTAACCAAGGTGTTAACATCAACCAGACCTTAGAGGAGCTCCTAACCAAGGTGTTAACATCAATCAGACCATAGAGGAGCTCCTAACCAAGGTGTTAACATCAACCAGACCTTAGAGGAGCTCCTAACCAAGGTGTTAACATCAACCAGACCTTAGAGGAGCTCCTAACCAATGTGTTAACATCAACCAGACCTTAGAGGATCTCCTAACCAAGGTGTTAACAGCAACCAGACCTTACAGGAGCTCCTAACCAAGGTGTTAACATCAACCAGACCTTAGAGGATCTCCTAACCAAGGTGTTAACATCAACCAGACCTTAGAGGAGCTCCTAACCAAGGTGTAAACATCAACCAGACCTTAGAGGAGTTCCTAACCAAGGTGTTAACATCAACCAGACCTTAGAGGAGTTCCTAACCAAGGTGTTAACATCAACCAGACCTTAGAGGAGCTCCTAACCAAGGTGTTAACATCAACCAGACATCCTCACCTTAGAGGATCTCCTAACCAAGGTGTTAACATCAACCAGACATCCTCACCTTAGAGGAGCTCCTAACCAAGGTGTTAACATCAACCAGGTAGGTACACCTACAACTCATGTCTTGGCAGCAGCACTGTACACTACTTCCTCACCGACCTCAACCCAGAGCCTCTCAGAACCTTCACAGTCAGCCCACTAACACCTCTCTCAGACCACAGTAAAATCCCAGTGTATCTGAGAAGAGCGGAACCCAGCCATGAAGCATCACGGCCCAGTAAATGACATGGTACTAAACAGGCCTATAGATGGAGTGAAAACAGTACAGACATCTACCAAAAAGCAATTAGTAGCCAAAAAATACAATCTCTCCTGGATAACTTTTTTGCCTTTAACATTCTCCTACAGCAATGAAGGTGAAACTTTGGCCGTTTGGAACAGAAACGTTATATTTGACAAATGATCCTCCTTGGCTAATGTAATGAAACATGAGAGAAAACCCAAAAGGATAGAAAATGAAAAATGGTTTGATAATGATTGGAGAAATCTAAGAAAGTAATTGAGAAATATATCTAATCAAAAACACAGAACCAGGCAACATAAATATAGGCCTTAAATATGGGGAAACACTGAAGCAATACAAACACACCCTAAGAACAAAGGAACAGCACGTCAGAAATCAGATGGATGGAATTGAGGAATCCATAGAATCAAACCACTTCTGGGAGAATTTGAATAAATTAGACAAACCTCATCATGAGGAATTGGCTATCCAAAAGTGGAGAAATCACTTTGAAAACCTCTACAGCAATATATCAAAGAAAATTATGTTATTAAATCAATGTACACTAAAAACAAATGTGTGGTTCAAATTGGCAACAAGCAAACAGACGTCTTCTCTCAGGGACGAGGAGTGAAACAGGGCTGCTCAATAAGTCCAACACTATTTAACATCTACATTCATGAACTGAAATCAATTCATCTGGTCTCACCCTACACACCACTGAAATCAATTCACCTGGTCTCACCCTACACAACACTGAAATCAAGGTACCTGGTCTCACCCTACACAACACTGAAATCAAGGTACCTGGTCTCACCCTACACAACACTGAAATCAATTCACCTGGTCTCACCCTACACAACACTGAAATCAATTCACCTGGTCTCACCCTACACAACACTGAAATCAAGGTACCTGGTCTCACCCTACACAACACTGAAATCAATTCACCTGGTCTCACCCTACACAACACTGAAATCAAGGTACCTGGTCTCACCCTACACAACACTGAAATCAATTCACCTGGTCTCACCCTACACACCACTGAAATCAAGTGTCTGCTGTACACAGATGACCTGGTGCTACTGTCTCCCACTAAGGAGGAGTTACAGCAGCACCTAGATCATCTGCACAGGTTCTGTTAGACCTGGGCTCTGACCGTTAATCACAGGTTCTGTCCGACCTGGGTTCTGACCTTTAATCACAGGTTCTGTCAGACCTGGGCTCTGACCGTTAACCACAGGTTCTGTCTGGGCTCTGACCTTTAATCACAGGTTGTGTCCGACCTGGGTTCTGACCGTTAATCACAGGTTCTGTCCGACCTGGGCTCTGACCGTTAATCACAGGTTCTGTCAGACCTGGGCTCTGACCGTTAATCACAGGTTCTGTTCGACCTGGGCTCTGACCGTTAACCACAGGTTCTGTCTGGGCTCTGACCGTTAACCACAGGTTCTGTCAGACCTGGGCTCTGACCGTTAACCACAGGTTCTGTTAGACCTGGGCTCTGACCGTTAACCACAGGTTCTGTTAGACCTGGGCTCTGACCGTTAATCACAGGTTCTGTTAGACCTGGGCTCTGACCGTTAATCTATAAAAAAAACTGAATATAATGATATTCCAAAAAAGGTCAGGAAATCAGGATGACAAATATAAATTATATTTCGACACATTTACATTAGAACACACCAAAAAACGACACGTATCTAGGACTAAATATCAGCAGCACAGGTAGCTTTCACATGGCTGTGAATGAGCTGAGAGACAAAGCCAGAAGAGCATTCTACGCCATTAAAAGGAACATCAAAATCGAAATTCCAATTAGAATCTGGCTCAAAATGTTCCAATCTGTTATAGAACCAATTGCTCTATATGGCAGTGAAGTATGGGGTCCGTTCTCTAATAACGAATTTACTAAATGGGACAAACATCCAGTCAAAATACTGCATGCAGAGTTTTCAAGACTGTACTGCAAGTGCAAAGAAAAACTCCAAATAACGTATGTAGAGCAGAATTGGGCCAGTACCCCCTCCTTACTAGAATAGACAAAGAGTCATCACACTTTAAAACCATCTAAAAACAAGTGACCCCAAAACATTCCATCACACAGCCCTACAATGTCAAGAGAAGAAACCAGAGAAGAGTCCCCTCAGCCAGCTGGTTCTGAGGATCAGTTCACTAACCCAAACCAATCCCATAGAGCCTCAGGACATCACTCAGAAAATCTGGTCCAACCAAATCATCACAAAGCAAAAAGAAAAATCTATCATCTATTGGAAAGACACCACAAACAAATCAAACAAATCAACGTAAACTTCAATGCTATTTGTCTCTAAACAGACAGTACATGGTGGCAGACTATCTGACCACTGTGACTGATAGAAAACTGAGGAAAACACTGACTAGGTACAGACTCAGTGAGCAGTCTGGCTATAGAGACCAGTCATCACAGACAAACCTGGCTGCCCAGAGAGGACAGTCTGGCTATAGAGACCAGTCATCACAGACAAACCTGGCTGCCCAGAGAGGACAGTCTGGCTATAGAGACCGGTCGTCACAGACAAACCTGGCTGCCCAGAGAGGACAGTCTGGCTATAGAGACCAGTCATCACAGACAAACCTGGCTGCCCAGAGAGGACAGTCTGGCTATAGAGACCAGTCATCACAGACAAACCTGGCTGCCCAGAGAGGACAGTCTGGCTATAGAGACCAGTCATCACAGACAAACCTGGCTGCCCAGAGAGGACAGTCTGGCTATAGAGACCGGTCGTCACAGACAAACCTGGCTGCCCAGAGAGGACAGTCTGGCTATAGAGACCAGTCGTCACAGACAAACCTGGCTGCCCAGAGAGGACAGTCTGGCTATAGAGACCAGTCGTCACAGACAAACCTGGCTGCCCAGAGAGGACAGTCTGGCTATAGAGACCTGTCGTCACAGACAAACCTGGCTGCCCAGAGAGGACAGTCTGGCTATAGAGACCTGTCGTCACAGACAAACCTGGCTGCCCAGAGAGGACAGTCTGGCTATAGAGACCGGTCGTCACAGACAAACCTGGCTGCCCAGAGAGGACAGTCTGGCTATAGAGACCGGTCATCACAGACAAACCTGGCTGCCCAGAGAGGACAGTCTGGCTATATAGACCGGTCATCACAGACAAACCTGGCTGCCCAGAGAGGACAGTCTGGCTATAGAGACCGGTCATCACAGACAAACCTGGCTGCCCAGAGAGGACAGTCTGGATATAGAGACCGGTCATCACAGACAAACCTGGCTGCCCAGAGAGGACAGGCTGGCTATAGAGACAGGTCGTCACAGACAAACCTGGCTGCTCAGAGAGGACAGGCTGGCTATAGAGACAGGTCGTCACAGACAAACCTGACTGCCCAGAGAGGACAGTCTGGCTATAGAGACTGGTCATCACAGACAAACCTGGCTGCTCAGAGAGGACAGTCTGGCTATAGAGACTGGTCGTCACAGACAAACCTGGCTGCCCAGAGAGGACAGTCTGGCTATAGAGACCGGTCGTCACAGACAAACCTGGCTGCCCAGAGAGGACAGTCTGGCTATAGAGACCAGTCGTCACAGACAAACCTGGCTGCCCAGAGAGGACAGTCTGGCTATAGAGACCGGTCGTCACAGACAAACCTGGCTGCCCAGAGAGAGGACAGTCTGGCTATAGAGACCAGTCGTCACAGACAAACCTGGCTGCCCAGATGAGGACAGTCTGGCCTATAGAGGATCCGGTCGTCACAGACAAACCTGGCTGCCCAAGAGGACAGTCTGGCTATAGAGAACCGGTCGTCACAGACAAACCTGGCTGCCCAGAGAGGACAGTCTGGCTATAGAGGACCGGTCGTCACAGACAAACTGGCTGCCCAGAGAGGACAGTCTGGCTATAGAGACCGGTCGTCACAGACAAACCTGGCTGCCCAGAGAGGACAGTCTGGCTATAGAGACCGGTCGTCACAGACAAACCTGGCTGCCCAGAGGAGGACAGTCTGGCTATAGAGACGGTCGTCACAGACAAACCTGGCTGCCCAGAGAGGACAGTCTGGCTATAGAGACCGGTCGTCACAGACAAACCTGGCTGCCCAGAGAGGACAGTCTGGCTATAGAGGACCGGTCGTCACAGACAAACCTGGCTGCCCAGAGAGGACAGTCTGGCTATAGAGACCGGTCGTCACAGACAAACCTGGCTGCCCAGAGAGGACAGTCTGGCTATAGAGACCGGTCGTCACAGACAACCTGGCTGCCCAGAGAGGACAGTCTGGCTATAGAGACCGGTCGTCACAGACAAACCCGGCTGCCCAGAGAGGACAGTCTGGCTCTGGCTATAGAGACCGGTCGTCACAGACAAACCTGGCTGCCCAGAGAGGACAGTCTGGCTACAGAGACAGGTCGTCACAGACAAACCTGGCTGCCAGAGAGGACAGTCTGGCTATAGAGACCGGTCGTCACAGACAAACCTGGCTGCCAGAGAGGACAGTCTGGCTATAGAGACCGGTCGTCACAGACAAACCTGGCTGCCCAGAGAGGACAGTCTGGCTATAGAGACCCGGTCGTGACAGGCAAACCTGGCTGCCCAGAGAGGACAGTCTGGCTATAGAGACCGGTCGTCACAGACAAACCTGGCTGCCCAGAGAGGACAGTCTGGCTATAGAGATCCGGTCGTCACAGACAAACATGGCTGCCCAGAGAGGACAGTCTGGCTATAGAGACCGGTCGTCACAGACAAACCTGGCTGCCCAGAGAGGACAGTCTGGCTATAGAGACCGGTCGTCACAGACAAACCTGGCTGCCCAGAGAGGACAGTCTGGCTATAGAGACCGGTCGTCACCAGACAAACCTGGCTGCCCAGAGAGGACAGTCTGGCTATAGAGACCGGTCGTCACAGACAAACCAAGCTGCCCAGAGAGGACAGTCTGGCTATAGAGACCGGTCGTCACAGACCAAACCTGGCTGCCCAGAGAGGACAGTCTGGCTATAGAGACCGGTCGTCACAGACAAAACCTGGCTGCCAGAGAGGACAGTCTGGCTATAGAGACCGGTCGTCACAGACAAACCTGGCTGCCCAGAGAGGACAGTCTGGCTATAGAGACCGGTCGTCACAGACAAACCAAGCTGCCCAGAGATGGACAGTCTGGCTATAGAGACCGGTCGTCACAGACAAACCTGGCTGCCCAGAGAGGACAGTCTGGCTATAGAGACCGGTCGTCACAGACAAACCAAGCTGCCCAGAGAGGACCGTCTGGCTATAGAGACCGGTCGTCACAGACAAACCTGCTGCCCAGATGCGGACAGTTGGCTATAGAGACCGGTCGTCACAGACAAACCTGGCTTGCCCAGAGAGGACAGTCTGGCTATAGGAACCGGTCGTCACAGACAAACCAAGCTGCCCAGAGGGACGTCTGGCTATAGAGACCGGTCGTCACAGACAAACCTGGCTGCCCAGAGAGGACCGTCTGGCTATAGAGACCGGTCGTCCACACTGCCTACCAAACATGGCTGCACAGTCGAGGAACAGTCTGGCTATAGAGACCGGTCGTCACAGACAAACCTGGCTGCCCAGAGAGGACAGTCTGGCTATAGAGACCGGTCGTCACAGACAAACCTGGCTGCCCAGAGAGGACAGTCTGGCTATAGAGACCGGTCGTCACAGACAAACCTGGCTGCCCAGAGAGGACAGTCTGGCTATAGAGACCGGTCGTCACAGACAAACCTGGCTGCCCAGAGAGGACAGTCTGGCTATAGAGACCGGTCGTCACAGACAAACCAAGCTGCCCAGAGAGGACAGTCTGGCTATAGAGACCGGTCGTCACAGACAAACCTGGCTGCCCAGAGAGGACAGTCTGGCTATAGAGACCGGTCGTCACAGACAAACCTGGCTGCCCAGAGAGGACAGTCTGGCTATAGAGACCGGTCGTCACAGACAAACCTGGCTGCCCAGAGAGGACAGTCTGGCTATAGAGACCGGTCGTCACAGACAAACCTGGCTGCCCAGAGAGGACAGTCTGGCTATAGAGACCGGTCGTCACAGACAAACCAAGCTGCCCAGAGAGGACAGTCTGGCTATAGAGACCGGTCGTCACAGACAAACCTGGCTGCCCAGAGAGGACAGTCTGGCTATAGAGACCGGTCGTCACAGACAAACCTGGCTGCCCAGAGAGGACAGTCTGGCTATAGAGACCGGTCGTCACAGACAAACCTGGCTGCCCAGAGAGGACAGTCTGGCTATAGAGACCGGTCGTCACAGACAAACCAAGCTGCCCAGAGAGGACAGTCTGGCTATAGAGACCGGTCGTCACAGACAAACCTGGCTGCCCAGAGAGGACAGTCTGGCTATAGAGACCGGTCGTCACAGACAAACCAAGCTGCCCAGAGAGGACAGTCTGGCTATAGAGACCGGTCGTCACAGACAAACCTGGCTGCCCAGAGAGGACAGTCTGGCTATAGAGACCGGTCGTCACAGACAAACCTGGCTGCCCAGAGAGGACAGTCTGGCTATAGAGACCGGTCGTCACAGACAAACCAAGCTGCCCAGAGAGGACAGTCTGGCTATAGAGACCGGTCGTCACAGACAAACCTGGCTGCCCAGAGAGGACAGTCTGGCTATAGAGACCGGTCGTCACAGACAAACCTGGCTGCCCAGAGAGGACAGTCTGGCTATAGAGACCGGTCGTCACAGACAAACCAGGCTGCCCAGAGAGGACAGTCTGGCTATAGAGACCGGTCGTCACAGACAAACCTGGCTGCCCAGAGAGGACAGTCTGGCTATAGAGACCGGTCGTCACAGACAAACCTGGCTGCCCAGAGAGGACAGTCTGGCTATAGAGACCGGTCATCACAGACAAACCTGGCTGCCCAGAGAGGACAGTCTGGCTATAGAGACCGGTCGTCACAGACAAACCTGGCTGCCCAGAGAGGACAGTCTGGCTATAGAGACCGGTCGTCACAGACAAACCTGGCTGCACAGAGAGGACAGTCTGGCTATAGAGACCGGTCGTCACAGACAAACCTGGCTGCACAGAGAGGACAGTCTGGCTATAGAGACCGGTCGTCACAGACAAACCTGGCAGCCCAGAGAGGACAGTCTGGCTATAGAGACCGGTCGTCACAGACAAACCTGGCTGCCCAGAGAGGACAGTCTGGCTATAGAGACCGGTCGTCACAGACAAACCTGGCTGCCCAGAGAGGACAGTCTGGCTATAGAGACCGGTCGTCACAGACAAACCTGGCTGCCCAGAGAGGACAGTCTGGCTATAGAGACCGGTCGTCACAGACAAACCTGGCTGCCCAGAGAGGACAGTCTGGCTATAGAGACCGGTCGTCACAGACAAACCTGGCTGCCCAGAGAGGACAGTCTGGCTATAGAGACCGGTCGTCACAGACAAACCTGGCTGCCCAGAGAGGACAGGCTGTGCTCACTCTGCTCCAGGGGAGAGACAGAGACAGAGCTGCATTTCCTATTACACTGTGACAAATACTCAGACCTAAGAGAATATTTCTTTCCCAAATTTATAATTCAGTACAAAGAATTTGAAACTATAAAAGATGAAGAAAAAAAAATCACATATTTATTGAGTGAAAAGCCAAATATGTGTCCTCCTGCCACAACCTGAGGGACAGCCAGTGAAAAGCCAAATATGTGTCCTCCTGCCACAACCTGAGGGACAGCCAGTGTAAAGCCAAATATGTGTCCTCCTGCCACAACCTGAGGGACAGCCAGTGTAAAGCCAAATATGTGTCCTCCTGCCACAACCTGAGGGACAGCCAGTGTAAAGCCAAATATGTGTCCTCCTGCCACAACCTGAGGGACAGCCAGTGAAAAGCCAAATATGTGTCCTCCTGCCACAACCTGAGGGACAGCCAGTGTAAAGCCAATATGTGTCCTCCTGCCACAACCTGAGGGACAGCCAGTGAAAAGCCAATATGTTGTCCTACCTGCCACACCTAGGGACATCCATTTAAGCCAATATGTGTCCTCCTGCCACAACCTGAGGGACAGCCAGTGTAAAGCCAAATATGTGTCCTCCTGCCACAACCTGAGGGACAGCCAGTGAAAGCCAAATATGTGTCCTCCTGCCACAACCTGAGGGACAGCCAGTGAAAAGCCAAATATGTGTCCTCCTGCCACAACCTGAGGGACAGCCAGTGTAAAGCCAAATATGTGTCCTCCTGCCACAACCTGAAGGACAGCCAGTGTAAAGTGCAATGTAATGTGGATAACATTTCCCATTTAGTTTTGGTTCGTCTTTCATACCATGTCACCATGTGTCTTCTCAGTCATGTTGACACTGGTCTACTCCCATTGCTTTAATGTATTATTATTCTCATGAATATCGTTGTTGTTGAATAATGCTAATCCCATTCCCACTACTTCTATTGCTTTAATGTGTATTTATTAGGGATCCCCATGTTGCCACGGCAGCAGCTACTCTTCCTGGGGTCCAAACACACCAAAGCACCCACATTACGTATAAAACAACAGAGAAAACAGTCAACTATGTACTGAATGAACTAAAGATAAAACCGTACATCACATAACATCCCTACACCACCACATATCCACAACATGTTCAATAGCACCATACAACAATACCACAATGTGTCTGTACCTTTGTGTGTGTCTCTTCACAGTCCCCGTTGTTCTATAAGGTGTATTTTTACCTGCTTTTTAAATCTGATTCTACTGCTGTCATCAGTTACCTGATGTGGAACAGAGTTCCATGTAGTCATGGCTCTATGTAGTACTGTGCGCCTCCCATAGTCTGTTCTGGACATGGGGACTGAAGAGACCTCTGGTGGCATGTCTCGTGGGGTATGCATAGTATTTAGTATGCTAGTATTTTAAACAGACAGCTCGGTACATTCAGCTTGTCAACACCTCTTACAAAAACAAGTAGTGATGAAGTCAATCTCTCTTCCTCTTTGAGCCATGACCTAGTTGAGTTTTTAGGGTTTAGTGAATGATTTGTCCCATATACAATGCTTGTAGTTTTGGAAATATTTAGGACTAGCTCATTCCGAAACTAACTGCAGCTCTTTGTTAAGTGTTTTCAGTCGCTGTTGTAGGAGGTGTAAAGTCATAACACATACCTTTTTCCAGCAGCAGACTATGATCGATAATGTCAAAAGCTGCACTGAAGTCTAACAAGACAGCCAATCATCAGTCATTTGTGTAAGTGCTGTGCTTGTTGAGTGTCCTTCCCTATAAGCGTTCTGAAAGTCCGTCGTCAATTTGTTCACTGTGAAATAGCATTGTATCTGGTCAAACACCATTTTTTCCAGAAGTTTACTAAGGGTTGGTGACAGGCTGATTGGTGGGCTATTTGAGCCAGTAAAGGGGGCTTTACTATTCTTGGGTAGAGGAATGACTTCACCTTCCCTCCAGGCCTGAGGGCACACGCTCTCCAGTAGGCTTAAATTGAAGATGTGGCAAATAGGAGTGGCAATATAGTCCGCTATTATCCTCAGTCATTTTCCATCTAGATTGTCAGACCCCGGTGGCTTGTCATTGTTGATAGACAACAATACTTTTTCACCTCTTCCACACTGACAGGTTGGTCCTTTCATGTATACTTAGACAATGTAAGTCATTTATCTTGCTAGTTACAACCAGTAAGATATACCAGCTGACACATAGACCAGTTACTACCAGTTATATATACCAGCTGACACATAGAGCAGTTACAACCAGTTATATATACCAGCTGATACACAGACCAGTCACTACCAGTTATATATACCACTACCAGTTAAATATACCAGCAGACACACAGACCAGTCACTACCAGTTATATATACCAGCTGACACACAGACCAGTCACTACCAGTTATATATACCAGCTGATACACAGACCAGTCACTACCAGTTATATATACCAGCTGACACACAGACCAGTCATTACCAGTTAGATATACCAGCTGACACACAGACCAGTCACTACCAGTTAGATATACCAGCTGACACATAGACCAGTCACTACCAGTTAGATATACCAGCTGACACACAGACCAGTCACTACCAGTTAGATATACCAGCTGACACATAGACCAGTCACTACCAGTTAGATATACCAGCTGACACATAGACCAGTTACTACCAGTTAGTTATACCAGCTGACACACAGACCAGTCACTACCAGTTAGATATAACAGCTGACACATAGACCAGTCACTACCAGTTAGATATACCAACTGACACATAGACCAGTCATTACCAGTTATATATACCAGCTGACACATAGACCAGTCACTACCAGTTATATATACCAGCTGACACACAGACCAGTCACTACCAGTTAGATATATCAGCTGACACACAGACCAGTCACTACCAGTTAGGTATACCAGCTGACACACAGACCAGTCACTACCAGTTAGATATACCAGCTGACACATAGACCAGTCACTACCAGTTATATATACCAGCTGACACATAGACCAGTCACTACCAGTTATATATACCAGCTGACTCACAGACCAGTCACTACCAGTTATATATACCAGCTGACACACAGACCAGTCACTACCAGTTAGATATACCAGCTGACTCACAGACCAGTCACTACCAGTTATATATACCAGCTGACACACAGACCAGTCACTACCAGTTATATATACCAGCTGACTCACAGACCAGTCACTACCAGTTATATATACCAGCTGACACACAGACCAGTCACTACCAGTTAGATATACCAGCTGACTCACAGACCAGTCACTACCAGTTATATATACCAGCTGACACACAGACCAGTCACT
>NW_021822725.1:162674-186824 GCF_901001165.1 Salmo trutta
TTTAAAGGACAGCAGGGTTGATGGTTTTAAGGAGAGGGTGGTTGGTGGTTTTAAGGACAGGGAGGTTGATGGTTTTAAGGACAGGGGGGTTGATGGTTTTAAGGACAGGGGGATTGATGGTTTTAAGGACAGGGGGGTTGATGGTTTTAAGGACAGGGTGGTTGATGGTTTTAAGGACAGGGAGTTTGATGGTTTTAAGGACAGGGGGGTTTATGCTTTAAAGGACAGCAGGGTTGATGGTTTTAAGGAGAGGAGAGTTGATGCTTTAAAGGACAGGGTGGTTGATGGTTTTAAGGACAGGGGGTTTGATGGATTTAAGGACAGGGGGGTTGATGCTTTAAAGGACAGCAGGGTTGATGGTTTTAAGGAGAAGGTGGTTGATGGTTTTAAGGACAGGAGGGTTGATGGTTTTAAGGACAGGAGGGTTGATGGTCTTAAGGACAGGGGGTTGATGGTTTAAAGGACAGGAGGGTTGATGGTTTAAAGGACAGGGGGGATGATGGTTTTGAGGACAGGGTGGTTGATGGTTTTAAGGACAGGGGGGTTGATGGTTTTAAGGACAGGGAGGTTGATGGTTTTAAGGACAGGGGGGTTGATGGTTTTAAGGACAGGGGGGTTGATGAAGTACATAATCTCTTCTCTGTAAGAATTAAGTCCTCCGTAACACAGTTGGTACTCCGTAACACAGTTGGTACTCCGTAACACAGTTGGTACTCCGTAACACAGTTGGTATAACAAGGCTCTTGCAATGGCAGGATAGTGGGATCACCCACATGAAAAACAAATACAAATGTATACATGAATGACTGGAAGTTGCTTTGGACTAAAGTGTCTTTTAAATATAATTTATTACACACACACACAGATAGACACACCGATAGACACACAGATAGACACACAGATAGACACACAGATAGACACACCGACACTGACACACATGAAGGATATAGCACAAGATGAAACAACTGTCGGACAACAACCGTTAAAATGTCTCAATGCATTTTCCCAGAATTCAGATAAAGTACTTAGACAACTGTTCCCTGAAGAACGGACAGCAAAGCTACTAACTGTTAACAAAGCTACTAACTGTTAACAAAGCTACTAACTGTTAACCACGCTACTAACTGTTAATAAAGTTAGTAACTGTTAACAAAGCTACTAACTGCTAATAAAGCTACTAACTGTTAATAAAGCTACTAACTGTTAACCACGCTACTAACTGTTAATAAAGCTACTAACTGTTAATAAAGCTACTAACTGTTAACAAAGTTACTAACTGTTAACCACGCTACTAACTGTTAACAAAGTGACTAACTGTTAACAAAGCTACTAACTGTTAATAAAGCTACTAACTGTTAACAAAGTTACTAACTCTTAACAAAGCTACTAACTGTTAAGAAAGCTACTAACTGTTAACAAAGTTACTAACTGTTAACCACGCTACTAACTGTTAACAAAGTGACTAACTGTTAACAAAGCTACTAACTGTTAATAAAGCTACTAACTGTTAACAAAGCTACTAACTGTTAATAAAGCTACTAACTGTTAACAAAGCTACTAACTGTTAATAAAGCTACTAACTGTTAACAAAGTTACTAACTGTTAACAAAGTTACTAACTGTTAACAAAGTTACTAACTGTTAATAAAGCTACTAACTGTTAACAAAGCTACTAACTGTTAATAAAGCTACTAACTGTTAACCTGTTGGGGATAGGGGGCAGTATTTGCACGGCCGGATAAAAAACAAAAACAACTGTTTGAATGGTGTCTGTGAGTATAACAGAACTCATTTGGCAGGCCAAAACTTGAGAAGATTCCAAACAGGAAGCGCTCTCTCTGACCATTTCATGGCCTTCTTGATCATCTCTAACCAAAACAGGGGATCTCTGGCATAATGTGACATTTTCTAACGCTCCCATAGGCTCTCAGAAGGCGCCAGAAAGATTGAATGGTGGCTTTGCAGGCCATGGCTGAAAAACATTAGCGCATTTGGATAGTGGTCGATCTGAGGACAATGAGACTGGAGGCGCTTGCACGAGCCGACACCATGTTTACTTTCTCTCTCTTTGAAAGAAAACAACGACTCCCGGTCGGAATATTATCGCTTTTTTACGAGAAAAATAGCATAAAAATTGATTTTAAACAGCGGTTGACATGCTACTAACTGTTAATAAAGCTACTAACTGTTAACAAAGTTACTAACTGTTAACAGCACTCTCTATACCTCTATCTCTAACTCTCTTTTACATTCTCCTGCCCCTCTCTCACTCTCTCCCACCCCTCTATCTCTCCATCTCTGTCTCTCACTTTCTCCCTCCCCTCTATCTCTCTATCTATCTCTCTGTCTCGCACTCTCTCCCTCCCCTCTATCTCTCTGTCTCTCACTCTCGCCCTCCTCTATCTCTCTAACTCCCCTCTCTCTCTCTCTCTCACCTCTATCTCTCTTTCTCTCCCTCACCTCTATCTCTCTATCTCTCTAACTGTCTCTCACTCTCTCCCTCCCCTCTATCTCTTTGTGTATTGCTCACTCTCTCCCTCCCCTCTATCTCTCTGTCTCTAACTCTCTCCCTCCCCTCTATCTCTCTCTCTCACTCTCTCCCTCCCTCCTTTCTATCTGTCTCTCACTCTCTCCCTCCTCTCTATTTCTAACTGTCTCTCACTCTCTCCCTCCCCTCTATCTCTCTGTCTCTCTCCCTCCTCTCTATCTCTTTGTCTCTCACTCTCTCCCTCCCCTCTATCTCTCTGTCTCTCACTCTCTCCCTCCCCTCTATCTCTCTGTCTCTCACTCTCTCCCTCCCCTCTATCTCTAACTGTCTCTCACTCTCTCCCCTCTATCTTTTCTCTCTCTCTCACTCTCTCCCTCCCCTCTATCTCTAACCTTCTCTCGTTCTCTCCCTCCCCTCTATCTCTCTAACTGTCTCTCACTCTCTCCCTCCCCTCTATCTCTCTGTGTATTACTCACTCACTCTCTCCCTCCCCTCTCTCTCTCTCACTCTCTCCCTCCCTCCTTTACATCTGTCTCTCACTCTCTCCCTACTCTCTATTTCTAACTGTCTCTCACTCTCTCCCTCCCTCTATCTCTCTGTCTCTCACTCCCTCTCCCCTCTATCTCTTTGTCTCTCACTCTCTCCCTCCCCTCTATCTCTCTGTGTATTACTCACGCTCTCCCTCCCCTCTGTCTCGCACTCTCTCTCCCTCTATCTCTGTCTCTCACTCTCTCCCTCCCCTCTATCTCTAACCTTCTCTCTTTCTCTCCCTCTCTATCTCTCTGTCTCTCACTCTCTCCCTCCCCTCTCTCTCTCTGTGTATTACTCACGCTCTCCCTCCTTTCTATCTCTGTCTCTTACTCCCTCCCCTCTATCTCTCTGTGTATTACTCACGCTCTCCCTCCCCTCTATCTCTTTGTCTCTCACTCTCTCCCTCCCCTCTATCTCTCTGTGTATTACTCACTCTCTCCCTCCCCTCTATCTCTCTGTCTCTCACTCTCTCCCTCTATCTTTCTCTCTCTCTCACTCTCTCCCTCCCCTCTATCTCTAACCTTCTCTTTTTCTCTCCCTCCCCTCTATCTCTCTGTGTATTACTCACTCTCTCCCTCCCCTCTATCTCTCTGTCTCTCACTCTCTCCCTCCCCTCTCTCTCTGTCTTTAACTCTCTCCCTCCCTCCTTTCTATCTCTGTCTCGCACTCTCTCCCTCCTCTCTATTTCTAACTGTCTCTCACTCTCTCCCTCCCCTCTATCTCTCTGTCTCTCACTCCCTCCCTCTATCTCTCTGTGTATTACTCACGCTCTCCCTCCCCTTTATCTCTCTGTCTCTCACTCTCTCCCTCCCCTCTATCTCTCTGTCTCTCACTCTCTCCCTCCCCTCTATCTCTCTGTCTCTCACTCTCTCCCTCCCCTCTATCTCTCTGTCTCTCACTCCCTCCCCTCTATCTCTCTGTGTATTACTCACGCTCTCCCTCCTTTCTATCTCTCTGTCTCTCACTCCCTCCCCTCTATCTCTCTGTGTATTACTCACGCTCTCCCTCCTTTCTATCTCTCTGTCTCTCACTCCCTCCCCTCTATCTCTCTGTGTATTACTCACGCTCTCCCTCCTTTCTATCTCTCTGTCTCTCACTCCCTCCCCTCTATCTCTCTGTCTCTCACTCTCTCCCTCCCCTCTATCTCTCTCTCTCCCTCCCCTCTCACTCCCTCCCCTCTATCTCTCTGTCTCTCACTCTCTCCCTCCCCTCTATCTCTCTGTCTCTCACTCTCTCCCTCCCCTCTCACTCCCTCCCCTCTATCTCTCTGTCTCTCACTCTCTCCCTCCCCTCTATCTCTCTCCCTCCCCTCTGTCTCCCTCCCCTTTGTGCCGCTCATTTCTCTTTCCCTCTCGTTCTTTCCGTCTTACCGTTCTCTGTTCCTCTCTCCAATCTCTTTCTCTCCCTCCTAGTCCCCCCCCCCTCTCTAATATATATATATTGCTGTTAGTACTTAAAAGTGTAGCAGTCACGACAGTAGCCTAGTGAAAAATGGCTTTCATCTCGGATTTGAAGTAAAGCAAATTACCCCTACGGTTGGAGAGGAAGAGAGACAGAGGGAAGGACGGACGGCAAGAGAGGGAAGGAGAGAGAGAGAGAGAGGGAAGGAGAGAGAGAGAGAGAGAGAGAGAGAGAGAGAGAGAGAGAGAGAGAGAGTTCCAAAATACTAACAGTTGATGTGGTGTAGCATGTATCTTTATTTTGTCATTGACTGTAACGTCAACAATAACACACAAAAACAATCACATAACACAATCACACAATCTCATAACCCCCTACACACCATACACATTACCCTGGCAACATCTGTCATAACCCCTACACACCATACACATTACCCTGGCAACATCTGTCATAACCCCCTACACACCATACACATTACCCTGGCAACATCTGTCATAACCCCCTACACACCATACACATTACCCTGGCAACATCTGTCATAACCCCCTACACACCATACTCATTACCCTGGCAACATCTGTCATAACCCCCTACACACCATACACATTACCCTGGCAACATCTGTCATAACCCCCTACACACCATACACATTACCCTGGCAACATCTGTCATAACCCCCTACACACCGTACACATTACCCTGGCAACATCTGTCATAACCCCTACACACCATACACAATACCCTGGCAACATCTGTCATAACCCCCTACACACCATACACATTACCCTGGCAACATCCGTCATAACCCCCTAAACATTACCCTGGCAACATCTGTCATAACCCCCTACACACCATACACATTACCCTGGCAACATCTGTCATAACCCCCTACACACCATACACATTACCCTGGCAACATCTGTCATAACCCCCTACACACCATACACAATACCCTGGCAACATCTGTCATAACCCCCTACACACCATACACATTACCCTGGCAACATCTGTCATAACCCCCTACACACCATACTCATTACCCTGGCAACATCTGTCATAACCCCCTACACACCATACACATTACCCTGGCAACATCTGTCATAACCCCCTACACACCATACACAATACCCTGGCAACATCTGTCATAACCCCCTACACACCATACACATTACCCTGGCAACATCTGTCATAACCCCCTACACACCATATACACACAGCTCATCCATCCCAGCGTGTTGACAGAGGGTGGGTTGACAGCATCCATCCCAGCGTGTTGACAGAGGGTGGGTTGACAGCATCCATCGCAGCGTGTTGACAGAGGGGGGTTGACAGCATCCATCCCAGCGTGTTGACAGAGGGTGGGTTGACAGCATCCATCCCAGCGTGTTGACAGAGGGTGGGTTGACAGCATCCATCGCAGCGTGTTGACAGAGGGTGGGTTGACAGCATCCATCCCAGCGTGTTGACAGAGGGTGGGTGACAGCATCCATCCCAGCGTGTTGACAGAGGGTGGGTTGACAGCATCCATCCCAGCGTGTTGACAGAGGGGGGTTGACAGCATCCATCCCAGCGTGTTGACAGAGGGTGGGTTGACAGCATCCATCCCAGCGTGTTGACAGCGGGTAGGTCAGGGTGTTTTGTCAGAAGATAATAATGTGTTTCTCTGTGTCTCTGCTCCCACTGTGTTTAAGGGTACCGTGTGGCTCAGTTGGTAGTGGCTGGTGCTTGCAACGCCAGGGTTGTGGGTTCGATTCCCACGGAGGACCAGTGTGGAAAAAGAAGGTGAAAATGTACTCACTCACTACTGTAAGTCGCTCTGGGTAAAAGCTTCTGGTAAATGGTACAGAAATGTGTTGGCTATATGTTGAAGCTTGTCTTGGGTTTGACTCATTCCAGAATAAACTTGATGACTGTGTCCCAAATGGCTATCTATATAGTGCACTGCTTCTGACCAGGGCCCAAAGTAAGGCTTCGTTCCTACAGGCCCTGGTCAAAAGTAGCGCACTATATAGGGAAGAGAGGGTGCTATTTGGGACTCAGTCGATGTCTGTTTATACCTAGTATCACAAGGACACCTGGCAGAGGATGAGGATATGTAAATGTTTCTTTTAACAGGACGTAAGAAGACAAGAGTCTGTTAAATCTGACGCCGTAAGGAGCTGGAGGACCTGAAGACGTCTTTCTCTAATCTCTTTCCTCTCTCTCTCACTCTGTCTCTCACTTTTTGTCTTGCTCTCTCGATGTCCTCTCTCCTCTCTCTCTCACTCTGTCTCTCACTTTTTGTCTTGCTCTCTCGATGTCCTCTCTCCTCTCTCTCTCACTCTGTCTCTCACTTTTTGTCTTGCTCTCTCGATGTCCTCTCTCCTCTCTCTCTCACTCTGTCTCTCACTTTTTGTCTTGCTCTCTCGATGTCCTCTCTCCTCTCTCTCTCACTCTGTCTCTCACTTTTTGTCTTGCTCTCTCGATGTCCTCTCTCCTCTCTCTCACTCTTCCTATCTCCCTCTCTCAGGTAACAAGGACGTCACCAAAATCTCTCTCTCTCTCCTTGTTCTTCACCCTCTTTCTTCTTTGGGAGATTCCATCCCAGCACGGCCCCAACATTTATTCCCCTCCTTTACATTCTTCAGGATTGCATATTCAGCCAATCAACAGCAGAGGGAGGAGTTCCTTTTTGAATCCATTTTCCCATTCACTGTGTTGGTGGAGCTCATATAATTGAAAATTACTTCAAAAGTAGCAGAGAGCCCACTCCGTAGGTTTGACGCACAGATATTAATGTGAACATGTTTATTTCACAGACTAGACATACTGCATATGTTAGAGCACACTATCAGGAGGATAATGACTAGATGTTGTAGCGGCTGTCGTAGGAGAGAGAGGACCAAGGCGCAGCGGGTTGCGTGCTCATCCTTATTATTTATTAAAATGTGAACACGGAAAAACAATAAACAAAGATACGACAGGAACAGTTTTACAGGCTATTATCACAAGCAGTGCAAAATCAACTACCCACAAACTACAAACAAAACATACCTATATATAGGACTCTCAATCAGAGGCAACTAAAAACACCTGCCTCCAATTGAGAGTCCAACACCCAATTACCTAGACATAGAAATACAAAGAACTAGAATGAACCTAGAAATACAAAACATAGAACATAAACCAAAACCCGGAAATAATAAATCAAACACCCCTCTACAATACACATAACCCCCGAACCACATGAAACAAATACCCTCTGCCACGTCCTGACCAACCTACAAATACAAATACTCCCTCTACTGGTCAGGACGTGACAGATGTTGTCTGTATCATGTACTCTTCACGGATCATAGGGTCTTACAGGATAATGACTAGATGTTGTCTGTATCATGTACTCTTCACGGATCATAGGGTCTTACAGGATAATGACTAGATGTTGTCTGTATCATGTACTCTTCACGGATCATAGGGTCTTACAGGATAATGACTAGATGTTGTCTGTATCATGTACTCTTCACGGATCATAGGGTCTTACAGGATAATGACTAGATGTTGTCTGTATCATGTACTCTTCATGGATCATAGGGTCTTACAGGATAATGACTAGATGTTGTCTGTATCATGTGCCCTTCACGGATCATAGGGTCTTACAGGATAATGACTAGATGTTGTCTGTATCATGTACTCTTCACGGATCATAGGGTCTTACAGGATAATGACTAGATGTTGTCTGTGTCATGTACTCTTCACGGATCATAGGGTCTTACAGGATAATGACTAGATGTTGTCTGTATCATGTACTCTTCACGGATCATAGGGTCTTACAGGATAATGACTAGATGTTGTCTGTATCATGTACCCTTCACGGATCATAGGGTCTTACAGGATAATGACTAGATGTTGTCTGTATCATGTACTCTTCACGGATCATAGGGTCTTACAGGATAATGACTAGATGTTGTCTGTATCATGTACCCTTCACGGATCATAGGGTCTTACAGGATAATGACTAGATGTTGTCTGTGTCATGTACTCTTCACGGATCATAGGGTCTTACAGGATAATGACTAGATGTTGTCTGTATCATGTACTCTTCACGGATCATAGGGTCTTACAGGATAATGACTAGATGTTGTCTGTGTCATGTACTCTTCACGGATCATAGGGTCTTACAGGATAATGACTAGATGCTGTCTGTATCATGTACCCTTCACGGATCATAGGGTCTTACAGGATAATGACTAGATGTTGTCTTATCATGTACCCTTCACGGATCATAGGGTCTTACAGGATAATGACTAGATGTTGTCTGTATCATGTACTCTTCACGGATCATAGGGTCTTACAGGATAATGACTAGATGTTGTCTGTATCATGTGCCCTTCACGGATCATAGGGTCTTACAGGATAATGACTAGATGTTGTCTGTATCATGTACTCTTCACGGATCATAGGGTCTTACAGGATAATGACTAGATGTTGTCTATATCATGTACTCTTCACGGATCATAGGGTCTTACAGGATAATGACTAGATGTTGTCTGTATCATGTGCCCTTCACGGATCATAGGGTCTTACAGGATAATGACTAGATGTTGTCTGTATCATGTACTCTTCACGGATCATAGGGTCTTACAGGATAATGACTAGATGTTGTCTATATCATGTACTCTTCACGGATCATAGGGTCTTACAGGATAATGACTAGATGTTGTCTATATCATGTACTCTTCACGGATCATAGGGTCTTACAGGATAATGACTAGATGTTGTCTGTGTCATGTACTCTTCACGGATCATAGGGTCTTACAGGATAATGACTAGATGTTGTCTGTATCATGTACTCTTCACGGATCATAGGGTCTTACAGGATAATGACTAGATGTTGTCTGTATCATGTACCCTTCACGGATCATAGGGTCTTACAGGATAATGACTAGATGTTGTCTGTATCATGTACTCTTCACGGATCATAGGGTCTTACAGGATAATGACTAGATGTTGTCTGTATCATGTACCCTTCACGGATCATAGGGTCTTACAGGATAATGACTAGATGTTGTCTGTGTCATGTACCCTTCACGGATCATAGGGTCTTACAGGATAATGACTAGATGTTGTCTGTGTCATGTACCCTTCACGGATCATAGGGTCTTACAGGATAATGACCAGATGTTGTCTGTATCATGTACCCTTCACAGATCATAGGGTCTTACAGGATAATGACTAGATGTTGTCTGTATCATGTACCCTTCACGGATCATAGGGTCTTACAGGATAATGACTAGATGTTGTCTGTGTCATGTACTCTTCACGGATCATAGGGTCTTACAGGATAATGACTAGATGTTGTCTGTATCATGTGCCCTTCACGGATCATAGGGTCTTACAGGATAATGACTAGATGTTGTCTGTATCATGTACTCTTCACGGATCATAGGGTCTTACAGGATAATGACTAGATGTTGTCTGTATCATGTACTCTTCACGGATCATAGGGTCTTACAGGATAATGACTAGATGTTGTCTGTATCATGTACTCTTCACGGATCATAGGGTCTTACAGGATAATGACTAGATGTTGTCTGTATCATGTACTCTTCACGGATCATAGGGTCTTACAGGATAATGACTAGATGTTGTCTGTATCATGTACCCTTCACGGATCATAGGGTCTTACAGGATAATGACTAGATGTTGTCTGTATCATGTGCCCTTCACGGATCATAGGGTCTTACAGGATAATGACTAGATGTTGTCTGTATCATGTACTCTTCACGGATCATAGGGTCTTACAGGATAATGACTAGATGTTGTCTGTATCATGTACTCTTCACGGATCATAGGGTCTTACAGGATAATGACTAGATGTTGTCTGTATCATGTACCCTTCACGGATCATAGGGTCTTACAGGATAATGACTAGATGTTGTCTGTGTCATGTACTCTTCACGGATCATAGGGTCTTACAGGATAATGACTAGATGTTGTCTGTATCATGTGCCCTTCACGGATCATAGGGTCTTACAGGATAATGACTAGATGTTGTCTGTGTCATGTACTCTTCACGGATCATAGGGTCTTACAGGATAATGACTAGATGTTGTCTGTATCATGTGCCCTTCACGGATCATAGGGTCTTACAGGATAATGACTAGATGTTGTCTGTATCATGTACTCTTCACGGATCATAGGGTCTTACAGGATAATGACTAGATGTTGTCTGTATCATGTACTCTTCACGGATCATAGGGTCTTACAGGATAATGACTAGATGTTGTCTGTATCATGTACTCTTCACGGATCATAGGGTCTTACAGGATAATGACTAGATGTTGTCTGTATCATGTGCCCTTCACGGATCATAGGGTCTTACAGGATAATGACTAGATGTTGTCTGTATCATGTGCCCTTCACGGATCATAGGGTCTTACAGGATAATGACT
Source organism: Salmo trutta (assembly GCF_901001165.1). Classification (NCBI taxonomy): domain Eukaryota; kingdom Metazoa; phylum Chordata; class Actinopteri; order Salmoniformes; family Salmonidae; genus Salmo; species Salmo trutta. Next base: position 173,528 of record NW_021822725.1, read on the forward strand.
AGATGTTGTCTGTATCATGTACCCTTCACGGATCATAGGGTCTTACAGGATAATGACTAGATGTTGTCTGTATCATGTACTCTTCACGGATCATAGGGTCTTACAGGATAATGACTAGATGTTGTCTGTATCATGTACTCTTCACGGATCATAGGGTCTTACAGGATAATGACTAGATGTTGTCTGTATCATGTACCCTTCACGGATCATAGGGTCTTACAGGATAATGACTAGATGTTGTCTATATCATGTACCCTTCACGGATCATAGGGTCTTACAGGATAATGACTAGATGTTGTCTGTATCATGTGCCCTTCACGGATCATAGGGTCTTACAGGATAATGACTAGATGTTGTCTGTATCATGTACCCTTCACGGATCATAGGGTCTTACAGGATAATGACTAGATGTTGTCTATATCATGTACTCTTCACGGATCATAGGGTCTTACAGGATAATGACTAGATGTTGTCTGTATCATGTACTCTTCACGGATCATAGGGTCTTACAGGATAATGACTAGATGTTGTCTGTATCATGTACTCTTCACGGATCATAGGGTCTTACAGGATAATGACTAGATGTTGTCTGTATCATGTGCCCTTCACGGATCATAGGGTCTTACAGGATAATGACTAGATGTTGTCTGTATCATGTACCCTTCACGGATCATAGGGTCTTACAGGATAATGACTAGATGTTGTCTATATCATGTACCCTTCACGGATCATAGGGTCTTACAGGATAATGACTAGATGTTGTCTGTATCATGTACTCTTCACGGATCATAGGGTCTTACAGGATAATGACTAGATGTTGTCTGTATCATGTACCCTTCACGGATCATAGGGTCTTACAGGATAATGACTAGATGTTATCTATATCATGTACCCTTCACGGATCATAGGGTCTTACAGGATAATGACTAGATGTTGTCTGTATCATGTGCCCTTCACGGATCATAGGGTCTTACAGGATAATGACTAGAGTGTGTCTGTATCATGTACTCTTCACGGATCATAGGGTCTTACAGGATAATGACTAGATGTTGTCTGTATCATGTACTCTTCACGGATCATAGGGTCTTACAGGATAATGACTAGATGTTGTCTGTATCATGTGCCCTTCACGGATCATAGGGTCTTACAGGATAATGACTAGATGTTGTCTGTATCATGTACTCTTCACGGATCATAGGGTCTTACAGGATAATGACTAGATGTTGTCTGTATCATGTACTCTTCACGGATCATAGGGTCTTACAGGATAATGACTAGATGTTGTCTGTATCATGTACTCTTCACGGATCATAGGGTCTTACAGGATAATGACTAGATGTTGTCTATATCATGTACCCTTCACGGATCATAGGGTCTTACAGGATAATGACTAGATGTTGTCTGTATCATGTACTCTTCACGGATCATAGGGTCTTACAGAGGCAGGTATAGGTCTTAACCAGTGGTCACCAACCTTTTCTGAGTCAAGATCACTTTCTGCAACACAAAGCATTGCCCTGCCAAAGTTGTTCTTCTCAGACCCTTGTGATGTGATATGTAAATAATGCAGGTATATGATCACACTGGTAATAGATCACGTGTTGCATTACTTGTGAGGCACAGCTGACGGAGCATAATCATTTGCATTAAAATTTTACTGGACGGATGGCCTGCATCTGATCAGTCAGTCTGAGGGGAGGGAGGGAGGGAGGGAGGGAGGGAGCATCGGTGAGGCTGTCTGTCACCTGACTCACCATCCATCCTCCTAGTTATAGGCATTCACACACAGAATGGACAAATCCTGGCTTGGATGGGAAAGTTACGTTTTCGTGCAAATATCCCATTGTTATGATTGCATGATTTACACACACAGAGAGAGAGAGAGAGAGAGAGAGAGAGAGAGAGAGAGAGAGAGAGAGAGAGAGAGAGAGGACACACAGTTATGATGTAACCATCACTCTCTCATCGTATGTGTGTGTGAGAGAGAACAAACAACATCTATCTAACATGCTAATCGGTCCGTTAGGTCTCTCTAACACGTCCTGCTGGTAATTCCGTTACATGCTGTTTCTATAGCAACGGCCATTCGCTCCTCTAACCTGACCCCCCGATGCTCCCTCCAAGGACTGTGTGTGTGTGCGTGCGTGCGTGTGTGCGTGTGTGCGTGTGTTGATAATATATCACCACGTCCCCTAATCATGAACCGACACTGACAGATGCTCTATGAATGATTTATAACACTCTGCAGTTTGATTACAGTCACACACACACACACACACACACACACACACACACACACACACACACACACACACACACACACACACAGTAGTCTGGAGAGGCTTTTAGTCCTGCCAGACAGCTGTTGCTCTCTCTCTCCCTAGCCACTAAGACAAGTGCTGCATCCCAACCAGCACCATATTCATTATATAATGTGGGTCCATAGAGCTCTATATAGGAAACAGGGTGCTATTTGGGATGAACACCAGGTATATGTCTCTCTCTCAGTTGGTAGAGCATGGTGTTTGCAACGCCAGCATGGTGTGTGCAACGCCAGGGTTGTGGGTTCGATTCCCACGGGGGGCCAGTACAAAAACAAACAAAAAAATGCATGAAATGAAATGTATGCATTCACTACTGTAAGTCGCTCTGGATAAGAGCGTCTGCTAAATGACTAAACTGTAAACTGTAAATGTATATCACCAGGAGAATGAAACCTGCAGTTAAATCAGTGGAGAAGAGAAGAGCAGAGGAGTCAGTCTGACTGATACACACATTAACATGCTGACTTAGTGGAACACAAACACTAACATGACTGATACCTGACCAATCATCTCTCTAGAACTCCTCTATGCTCATTAGAATCTCTTTACATTCTCTAGAACTCCTCTACATGCTATAGAACCCCTCTACATTACAGTGGGGGAAAAAAGTATTTGATCCCCTGTGTCACGTTCTGACCAGTATAAAGGGTTATTGGTTATTGTAGTTTGGTCAGGATTATCGCAGGGGGTATTTGTTTTATGTGGTATGTATTTATGGGATATGTATTTATGTAAGAGGGGTGTTTGATTTATGTGTTCCGGGGTTTTTGGGTAATGTTCTTGTTTTGTATTTCTATGTTTTTCTATGTTGTGTATTTCTTTGTTGGCCTGGTATGGCTCTCAATCAGGAACAGCTGTACATCGTTGTTGCTGATTGAGAGTCATACTTAAGTAGCCTTGTTTTCACCTGTCCCTTTGTGGGAAGTTGTTGTTGTACTGCTGTGTGTTAGCCTGCAACACTGTTCGTTCGATCGTTTTCTTGTTTTGTTTGTTACGTGTTCTAATAAAGTTAAGATGAGCACTCAACCCGCTGCGCCTTGGTCCATGACGTACGACGACCGTTACACCCTGCTGATTTTGTATGTTTGCCCACGGATAAAGAAATAATCAGTCTATAATTTTAATGGTAGGTTTATTTGAACAGTGAGAGACAGAATAACAACAAAAATATCCAGAAAAACGCATGTCAAAAATGTTATAAATTGATTAGCATTTTAATGAGGGAAATAAGTATTTGACCCCCTCTCAATCAGAAAGATTTCTGGCTCCCAGGTGTCTTTTATACAGGTAACAAGCTGAGATTAGGAGCACACTCTTAAAGGGAGTGCTCCTAACCGCAGCTTGTTAACTGTAAAAAAGACACCTGTCCACAGAAGCAATCAATCAATCAGATTCCAATCTCTCCACCATGGCCAAGACCAAAGAGCTCTCCAAGGATGTCAGGGACAAGATTGTAGACCTACACAAGGCTGGAATGGGCTACAAGACCATCACCAAGCAGCTTGGTGAGAAGGTGACAACATTTGGTGCGATTATTCGCAAATGGAAGAAACACAAAAGAACTGTCAATATCCCTCGGCCTGGATCTCACCTCGTGGAGTTGCAATGATCATGAGAACGGTGAGGAATCAGCCCAGAACTACACGGGAGGATCTTGTCAATGATCTCAAGGCAGCTGGGACCATAGTCATCAAGAAAACAATTGGTAACACACTACGCCGTGAAGGACTGAAATCCTGCATTGCCCGCAAGGTCCCCAGCTCAAGAATGCATATACATGCCCGTCTGAAGTCTGCCAATGAACATCTGAATGACTCAGAGGGCAACTGGTGAAAGTGTTGTGGTCAGATGAGACCAAAATGGAGCTCTTTGACATCAACTCAACTCGCCGTATTTGGAGGAGGAGGAATGCTGCCTATGACCCCAAGAACACCATCTCCACCGTCAAACATGGAAGTGGAAACATTATGCTTTGGGGGTGTTTTTCTGCTAAGGGGACAGGACAACTTCACCGCATCAAAGGGACGATGGACGGGGCCATGTACCGTCAAATCTTGGGTGAAAACCTCCTTCCCTCAGCCAGGGCATTGAAAATGGATAGTGGATGGGTATTCCAGCATGACAATGACCCAAAACACACGGCCAAGGCAACAAAGGAGTAGCTCAAGAAGAAGCACATTAAGGTCCTGGAGTGGCCTAGCCAGTCTCCAGACCTTAATCCCATAGAAAATCTGTGGAGGGAGCTGAAGGTTTGAGTTGCCAAACGTCAGCCTCGAAACCTTAATGACTTGGAGAAGATTTGCAAAGAGGAGTGGGACAAAATCCCTCCTGAAATGTGTGCAAACCTGGTGTCCAACTACAAGAAACGTCTGACCTCTGTGATTGCCAACAAGGGTTTTGCCACCAAGTACTAAGTCATGTTTTGCAGAGGGGTCAAATACTTATTTCCCTCATTAAAATGCAAATCATTTTATAACATTTTTGACATGCGTTTTTCTGGATTTCTTTGTTGTTATTCTGTCTCTCACTGTTCAAATAAACCTACTATTAAAATTATAGACTGATCATTTCTTTGTAAGTGGGCAAACGCACAAAATCAGGAAGGGATCAAATACTTTTTCCCCCACTGTATATAGAACCCTTTTCATTCTTTACAACACCGCTACATTCTAAAGATTCCTTTTCATTCTCTACAATCCCTCTACATTCTATAGAACCCCTCTACATTCTAAAGAACCGTTTTCATTCTCCACAACCCCTATACAATCTATGGAACCACTCTACATTCTATGGAACCACTCTACATTCTATAGAACCCCTCTACATTCTCTAGAACCCCTCTTCATTCTATAGAACACCTCTAAATTCTACAGAAACCTTTTCATTCTCCACAACCCCTATACAATCTATGGAACCCCTCTACATCCTATAGAATCCCCTCCACATTCTAAAAACCTCTCTACATTCTATAGAACCCCTCTACATTCTATAGAACCCCTTTACAATCTATAGAACCATTTTCATTCTCTACAACTCCCTATATTCTATAGAACCATTTTCATTCTATAGAATCCCTCTACATTTTATAGAACCCCTCTACATTCTATAGAACCCTTTTCATTCTCTACAACTCTCTACATTCTATAGAACCCCGCCTAATTCTATAGAACCATTTTCAACAACCCCTCTACATTCTATAAAATCCTTTTCATTCTCTACAACTCTCTACATTATATAGAACCCCTCTTCATTCTATAGAACCATTTTCATTCTCTACAACCCCTTTACATTCTATAGAACCCCTCTACATTCTATAAAACCACTCTACATTCTATTGAACCATTACCATTCTCTACAACCCGTCTACATTCTATTGAAACATTCTACATTCTATAGAACTCTTTTCATTCTCTAGAACCCCTCTACATTCTATAGAACCTTTTTCATTCTCTACATCGCTTTACATTATATAGAACAGCTCTACATTCTATTGAACCATTACCATTCTCTACAACCCGTCTACATTCTATTGAAACATTCTACATTCTATAGAACTCTTTTCATTCTCTAGAACCCCTCTACATTCTATAGAACCTTTTTCATTCTCTACATCGCTCTACATTATATAGAACAGCTCTACATTCTATTGAACCATTACCATTCTCTACAACCCGTCTACATTCTATTGAAACATTCTACATTCTATAGAACTCTTTTCATTCTCTAGAACCCCTCTACATTCTATAGAACCTTTTTCATTCTCTACAACTCTCTACATTCTATAGAACCCCTCTACATTCTATAAAACCCTCTTCATTCTCTACAACTCTCTACATTATACAGAACCCCTCTACATTCTATAGAACCCCTCTACATTCTATAAAACCCTCTTCATTCTCTACAACTCTCTACATTATACAGAACCCCTCTACATTCTATAGAACCCCTCTACATTCTATAGAATCCTTTTCATTCTCTACAACTCTCTACATTATACAGAACCCCTCTACATTCTATAGAACCCCTCTACATTCTATAAAACCCTCTTCATTCTCTACAACTCTCTACATTATACAGAACCCCTCTACATTCTATAGAACCCCTCTACATTCTATAGAATCCTTTTCATTCTCTACAACTCTCTACATTATACAGAACCCCTCTACATTCTATAGAACCCCTCTACATTCTATAGAAATCCTTTTCATTCTATAGAACCCTTTTCATTCTCTACAACTCTCTACATTCTATAGAACCCCTCTACATTCTATAGAACCTCTCTACATTCTATAGAACCCCTCTGAGAACAGTTGTGAGTGAGACAAAGTGATGTACCTGAGCTGAAACAGACGTTGAGTGGGAATGGGATGAGGCCCGCGGGAAGACTGAGCTGATTTCTGAATGGAGCCCGTCGACACACACACACACACACACACACACACACACACACACACACTGAACGGCTGTGGGCCCGTGGAAAGAGGTGTTGATTAGTAACATCAAAGCGCCTGATGGGAAGAAAAAAATGTAATCCAACAATTCGTTCTAAATCTGCTCAGATAACGAGTTACTCATTTCCTACTGCCCAGCAGGAGTTACACACACATACAGTATACACACACACACACACACACACACACACACACACACACACACACACACACACACACACACACACTCCCACACACACACACACACACACACACACACACACTCCCACACACACACACTCCCACAACACACACACACACACACACACACACACACACACACTCCCACACACACACACACACACACACACACACACACACACACACTCCCACACACACTCCCACACACACACACACACACACACACACACACACACTGTACAGTCCAGTCAGGAGAGCATTACAGGGACTGGCTGCAGGATCTTATGCTGATCATGATGTTCCATTTGCATTTAAAACATAAGGTGTGTTTGTGTGAGTGTGTGTGTGCTCCTGCATGTATGTGTTAGCACTGTTGATTTCACTGTAAGAGCTTTCAAGGACTCTAGTATTGATGGGAGGAGGTATGGAGAGAAGGAGAGGAGAGGAGGAGAGGAGGGTGAGGAGAGGCAAGGCCATACATGGTCAAAGAGAGAGAGTGAGACAAAGAGAGGGAGAGAGAGAGAGAGAGAGAGAGAGAGAGGGAGGGGACGTGAGTAAAATAGCTGAGTAAGCCAAACTGAAGGTGAGGCTGGAGGGTGACTCACTGAGCCTGAAGACTACAGTACAGTCAGAATGGCCCTATAGTCCTATAGATGTTATAGTAGAATATAGTAGAATATAGTAGACTACAGTACAGTCAGAATGGCCCCTATAGTCCTATAGATGTTATAGTAGAATATAGTAGAATATAGTAGACTACAGTACAGTCAGAATGGCCCTATAGTCCTATAGATGTTATAGTAGAATATAGTAGAATATAGTAGACTACAGTACAGTCAGAATGGCCCTATAGTCCTATAGATGTTATAGTAGAATATAGTAGAATATAGTAGACTACAGTACAGTCAGAATGGCCCTATAGTCCTATAGATGTTATAGTAGAATATAGTAGAATATAGTAGACTACAGTACAGTCAGAATGGCCCTATAGTCCTATAGATGTTATAGTAGAATATAGTAGAATATAGTAGACTACAGTACAGTCAGAATGGCCCTATAGTCCTATAGATGTTATAGTAGAATATAGTAGACTACAGTACAGTCAGAATGGTCCTATAGAGGTTATAGTAGAATATTGTAGGCTACAATACAGTCAGAATGGTCCTATAGAGGTTATAGTAGAATATCGTAGACTACAATACAGTCAGAATGGTCCTATAGAGGTTATAATAGAATATAGTAGATTATAGTAGACTACAGTACAGTCAGAATTGTCCTATAGAGGTTATAGTAGAATATAGTAGATTATAGTAGACTACAGTACAGTCAGAATGGTCCTATAGAGGTTATAGTAGAATTATAGCAGGGCTATAGATTACTCTGTGTTGTACTAAGTATCCAGGGTTATTGTATATGACTAGGTGTGAATATTTTGCAGGTGTGGTGCAGTACCGGTGTGGCCACTCACCTGTTTTAATGTGTGAGGTTCCTTCACTTGTCTTCTACTATGGGGGTCTATGGCCGTTTAGAAAACGGCTGCCAAGCGCACTATTAGCAAGAACGAAGCGCCTATATATTATTTATTATTTCTCCTGAAAGTCTTGGCTCAAATTCTCCTTCAACTCCACTACATATGCATAGGTGAATTGTAATAGAATTATAGTAGTAAATTTAGAGTAGAATTATAGTAGAATTATAGCAGTATTATAGTAGAATTGTTGCAGAATTATAGTAGCTTTGTTGTAGAATATTTAGAGTAGAATTATAGTAGAATTATAGTAGTATTATAGTAGAATTGTAGTATAAATATAGTAGAATACTCATAGTAGATTTATAGTGGCATTAAAGTAGAAAATTTAGTAGAATTATAGTGTAATATTTATAGTAGAATTATTGTAGAATATTTAGAGTACAATTATAGTAAAACATTTAGAGTACAATTATAGGGGAATATTTAGTATAGAAATATATTAGAATTGTAATAGAATTGTAGTAGAATTATAGTAGAACATTTAGAGTATAATTATAGTAGAATATTTAGGGTAGAATTATAGTAGCATTGCAGTAGAATATTTAGAGTACAATTAAAGTAGAATAGTTAGCGTAGAAGTATAGTAGAATATTTAGAGTAAAATTATAGTAGAATTATAGTAAAATTGTAGTAGAATTATAGTCGAACTATAGCAGAATTGAATAGAATTATAGTAAAATTGTAGTAGAATTATAGTTGAACTATAGTAGAATTATAGTTGAGATATAGTAGAATTACAGTTGAACTATAGTAGAATTACAGTTGAACTATAGTATAATTATAGTAGAATTGTAGTAGAATTATAGTAGAATTGTAGTAGAATTATAGTAGATTCATAGTAGAATTGCATCTAGATTTAGTAAAAAAGGACTCTAATAGTGTTGTGTTTCATGCTCTGCTTTGTCCTTGACTGAGGCAGGATATGAAGACGTGTGACGCACAGTGTGTGTTGTATACTCTTCTACTGGCACATCTGAATGGAGGTTGACTGTGTGTGTGTGTGGGGGGGTGTGTGTGGGTGTGGGGGGGGTGTGGGGGGGGTGTGTGAGACTGGAGACTGTATGTCTGAGATTAGACCTGTTTTTTCTCTGTTATTTTTATCAGACGCATCTTAATGGACGTTTATAAAAGAAATACGCATTTAACATTTATACTAATGTCAAATCTGTTTTAACTTTATCTCTTTCCCTGTAAGCCCTGTGGCACCTTAGTAAAGCTCTCTCCCTCTTCCCCTCTCTTGCTTCCTTTCCTCTCTCTCTCTCTCTCTCTGCCCACTGTCTATCTCTCACCTCCCTCTCTCACCTCCCTCTCTCCCCCCCTCCCCACTCTCTCCCTCTCAGACATATCACTGACATTTAATAGAATTTTCTTGCTTTTATTGGGAGCCCAAAGAGAGAACGGAGGCGGTAATATTGACTTCCATAAAAACACGGCGGCTGCTGCCATCCTGGTAATTACATTTCTTAATCTGGGCTGATGGGAGATTTGGGGCATGTTCCTGTGATGCTGCCACTTTGGTCTCTCCACATCAAATGACTGCTGTGCAGACACACACACACACACGTGTGCACGTGCCTCCTCCCACCCTGTTGATAGTGTGGGTGTCATGAGAGGCTCTGTATTGAAGTCTATTGATGTATTTAGGACATCAATAGACATTATATACATCACAACAGTCTTTACGGTCTTCCTGTGTTCTACATCACAACAGTCTTTACGGTCTTCATGTGTTCTACATCACAACAGTCATTATGGTCTTCATGTGTTCTACATCACAACAGTCATTACGGTCTTCATGTGTTCAACATCACAACAGTCATTATGGTCTTCATGTGTTCTACATCACAACAGTCGTTATGGTCTTCATGTGTTCTACATCACAACAGTCGTTATGGTCTTCATGTGTTCTACATCACAACAGTCATTATGGTCTTCCTGTGTTCTACATCACAACAGTCATTATGGTCTTCATGTGTTCTACATCACAACAGTCATTATGGTCTTCATGTGTTCTACATCACAACAGTCATTATGGTCTTCATCACAACAGTCATTATGGTCCTCATGTGTTCTACATCACAACAGTCGTTATGGTCTTCATGTGTTCTACATCACAACAGTCATTATGGTCTTCATGTGTTCTACATCACAACAGTCATTACGGTCTTCATGTGTTCAACATCACAACAGTCATTATGGTCTTCATGTGTTCTACATCACAACAGTCGTTATGGTCTTCATGTGTTCTACATCACAACAGTCGTTATGGTCTTCATGTGTTCTACATCACAACAGTCATTATGGTCTTCCTGTGTTCTACATCACAACAGTCATTATGGTCTTCATGTGTTCTACATCACAACAGTCATTATGGTCTTCATGTGTTCTACATCACAACAGTCATTATGGTCTTCATCACAACAGTCATTATGGTCCTCATGTGTTCTACATCACAACAGTCGTTATGGTCTTCATGTGTTCTACATCACAACAGTCATTATGGTCTTCCTGTGTTCTACATCACAACAGTCATTATGGTCTTCATGTGTTCTACATCACAACAGTCATTATGGTCTTCATGTGTTCTACATCACAACAGTCGTTATGGTCTTCATGTGTTCTACATCACAACAGTCATTATGGTCTTCATGTGTTCTACATCACAACAGTCATTATGGTCTTCATGTGTTCTACATCACAACATTCATTATGGTCTTCATGTGTTCTACATCACAACAGTCATTATGGTCTTCATGTGTTCTACATCACAACAGTCGTTATGGTCTTCATGTGTTCTACATCACAACAGTCGTTATGGTCTTCATGTGTTCTACATCACAACAGTCGTTATGGTCTTCATGTGTTCTACATCACAACAGTCATTATGGTCCTCATGTGTTCTACATCACAACAGTCATTATGGTCTTCATGTGTTCTACATCACAACAGTCATTATGGTCTTCCTGTGTTCTACATCACAACAGTCATTATGGTCTTCATGTGTTCTACATCACAACAGTCATTATGGTCTTCATGTGTTCTACATCACAACAGTCGTTATGGTCTTCATGTGTTCTACATCACAACAGTCATTATGGTCTTCATGTGTTCTACATCACAACAGTCATTATGGTCTTCCTGTGTTCTACATCACAACATTCATTATGGTCTTCATGTGTTCTACATCACAACAGTCATTATGGTCTTCATGTGTTCTACATCACAACAGTCGTTATGGTCTTCATGTGTTCTACATCACAACAGTCGTTATGGTCTTCATGTGTTCTACATCACAACAGTCATTATGGTCTTCCTGTGTTCTACATCACAACAGTCATTATGGTCTTCATGTGTTCTACATCACAACAGTCATTATGGTCTTCATGTGTTCTACATCACAACAGTCGTTATGGTCTTCATGTGTTCTACATCACAACAGTCATTATGGTCTTCATGTGTTCAACATCCCAACAGTCGTTATGGTCTTCATGTGTTCTTCATCACAACAGTCATTATGGTCTTCATGTGTTCTACATCACAACAGTCATTATGGTCTTCATGTGTTCTACATCACAACAGTCGTTATGGTCTTCATGTGTTCTACATCACAACAGTCATTATGGTCTTCATGTGTTCAACATCCCAACAGTCGTTATGGTCTTCATGTGTTCTACATCACAACAGTCATTATGGTCTTCATGTGTTCTACATCACAACAGTCATTATGGTCTTCATCACAACAGTCATTATGGTCCTCATGTGTTCTACATCACAACAGTCGTTATGGTCTTCATCACAACAGTCATTATGGTCCTCATGTGTTCTACATCACAACAGTCGTTATGGTCTTCATCACAACAGTCATTATGGTCCTCATGTGTTCTACATCACAACAGTCATTATGGTCTTCATCACAACAGTCATTATGGTCTTCATGTGTTCTACATCACAACATTACTATTCTGTAAGGTGTGTGATATCATATTCTACAGGTTGTCACCTGTGGGGGTCAAAGGAGGCTGGGACGACTCATAATTCATTATTATGAAAGGGCCTTTTAATTACCAGACATTCAGCAACAACCCCAGGACACTGACCTTTCCTTAACCACACAGGGAATAGGGACATTTGGGACACAGAACAGGGTAGAGGCTTTTTACCAACATGAAAAGTGTTCTGGGGTAAGGTTTGGTTTCTTAGTTGTCCACAGTAAATGTGTTGGAAATATGTTCTCTCTGTGTTCCACATGAGTTATTGGGCCCCTAAGTCATTCATGTTCCCTGATATAATTCTACATTAATATCCCTGCTGTCAATTCTACCTGTTATAGGAGTCTGGCAGGACTAGAATATCCCTGCTGTCAATTCTACCTGTTATAGGAGTCTGGCAGGACTAGAATGAATTAGAATATCCCTGCTGTCAATTCTACCTGTTATAGGAGTCTGGCGGGACTAGAATATCCCTGCTGTCAATTCTATCTGTTATAGGAGTCTGGCAGGACTAGAATGAATTAGAATATCCCTGCTGTCACTTCTACCTGTTATAGGAGTCTGGCAGGACTAGAATATCCCTGCTGTCAATTCTACCTGTTATAGGAGTCTGGCAGGACTAGAATATCCCTGCTGTCAATTCTACCTGTTATAGGAGTCTGGCAGGACTAGAATGAATTAGAATGAATTATTATGAAGACTGCTGTTTAATTACCAGACACGCAACATCCCCCCAGGACATAGGCTATACCACGACCTTCCATTAGGGAGGAGAGAGGAGAGGGAGGAGGGAGGGAGGGAGGAGGGAGGAGAGAGGAGAGG
>NW_021822725.1:187324-214824 GCF_901001165.1 Salmo trutta
TAGAACACATGAAGACCATAATGACTGTTGTGATGTAGAACACAGGAAGACCGTACCGACTGTTGTGATGTAGAACACATGAAGACCATAATGACTGTTGTGATGTAGAACACATGAAGACCATAATGACTGTTGTGATGTAGAACACATGAAGACCATAATGACTGTTGTGATGTAGAACACATGAAGACCATAATGAATGTTGTGATGTAGAACACAGGAAGACCATAATGACTGTTGTGATGTAGAACACATGAAGCTCATAATGACTGTTGTGATGTAGAACACATGAAGACCATAACGACTGTTGTGATGTAGAACACATGAAGACCGTATTGACTGTTGTGATGTAGAACACATGAAGACCGTATTGACTGTTGTGATGTAGAACACATGAAGACCGTACCGACTGTTGTGATGTAGAACACAGGAAGACCATAATGACTGTTGTGATGTAGAACACATGAAGACCATAATGACTGTTGTGATGTAGAACACATGAAGACCATAATGACTGTTGTGATGTAGAACACATGAAGACCATAATGACTGTTGTGATGTAGAACACATGAAGACCATAATGACTGTTGTGATGTAGAACACTGGAAGACCATAATGACTGTTGTGATGTAGAACACATGAAGACCATAATGACTGTTGTGATGTAGAACACATGAAGACCGTGATGACTGTTGTGATGTAGAACACATGAAGACCGTAACGACTGTTGTGATGTAGAACACATGAGGACCATAATGACTGTTGTGATGTAGAACACAGAAAGACCATAATGACTGTTGTGATGTAGAACACATGAAGACCATAATGACTGTTGTGATGTAGAAAACATGAAGACCATAATGACTGTTGTGATGTAGAACACATGAAGACCGTACCGACTGTTGTGATGTAGAACACAGGAAGACCGTACCGACTGTTGTGATGTAGAACACAGGAAGACAATAATGACTGTTGTGATGTAGAACACATGAAGACCATAATGACTGTTGTGATGTAGAACACATGAAGACCGTAACGACTGTTGTGATGTAGAACACATGAAGACCATAATGATTGTTGTGATGTAGAACACATGAAGACCATAATGACTGTTGTGATGTAGAACACAGGAAGACCATAATGACTGTTGTGATGTAGAACACATGAAGACCATAATGACTGTTGTGATGTAGAACACATGAAGACCATAATGACTGTTGTGATGTAGAACACATGAAGACCGTACCGACTGTTGTGATGTAGAACACATGAAGACCATAATGACTGTTGTGATGTAGAACACATGAAGCTCATAATGACTGTTGTGATGTAGAACACATGAAGACCATAACGACTGTTGTGATGTAGAACACATGTAGACCGTAATGACTGTTGTGATGTAGAACACATGAAGACCGTAACGACTGTTGTGATGTAGAACACATGAAGACCGTAATGACTGTTGTGATGTAGAACACATGAAGACCGTGACAACTGTTGTGATGTAGAACACATGAAGACCGTGACAACTGTTGTGATGTAGAACACATGAAGACCGTAACGACTGTTGTGATGTAGAACACAGGAAGACCATAATGACTGTTGTGATGTAGAACACATGAAGACCATAATGACTGTTGTGATGTAGAACACATGAAGACCATAATGACTGTTGTGATGTAGAACACAGGAAGACCATAATGACTGTTGTGATGTAGAACACATGAAGACCATAATGACTGTTGTGATGTAGAACACATGAAGACGATAATGACTGTTGTGATGTAGAACACATGAAGACCATAATGACTGTTGTGAAGTAGAACACATGAAGACCATAATGACTGTTGTGATGTAGAACACATGAAGACCATAATGACTGTTGTGATGTAGAACACAGGAAGACCATAATGACTGTTGTGATGTAGAACACAGGAAGACCGTACCGACTGTTGTGATGTAGAACACATGAAGACCATAATGACTGTTGTGATGTAGAACACATGAAGACCATAATGACTGTTGTGATGTAGAACACATGAAGACCGTAACGACTGTTGTGATGTAGAACACATGAAGACCGTAACGACTGTTGTGACGTAGAACACATGAAGACCATAATGATTGTTGTGATGTAGAACACATGAAGACCATAATGACTGTTGTGATGTAGAACACAGGAAGACCATAATGACTGTTGTGATGTAGAACACAGGAAGACCATAATGACTGTTGTGATGTAGAACACATGAAGACCATAATGACTGTTGTGATGTAGAACACATGAAGACCGTAACGACTGTTTCGATGTAGAACACATGAGGACCATAATGACTGTTGTGATGTAGAACACAGGAAGACCATAATGACTGTTGTGATGTAGAACACATGAAGACCATAATGACTGTTGTGATGTTGAAAACATGAAGACCATAATGACTGTTGTGATGTAGAACACATGAAGACCGTACCGACTGTTGTGATGTAGAACACAGGAAGACCGTACCGACTGTTGTGATGTAGAACACAGGAAGACAATAATGACTGTTGTGATGTAGAACACATGAAGACCATAATGACTGTTGTGATGTAGAACACATGAAGACCATAATGACTGTTGTGATGTAGAACACATGAAGACCATAATGACTGTTGTGATGTAGAACACATGAAGACCATAATGACTGTTGTGATGTAGAACACAGGAAGACCGTACCGACTGTTGTGATGTAGAACACATGAAGACCATAATGACTGTTGTGATGTAGAACACATGAAGACCATAACGACTGTTGTGATGTAGAACACATGAAGACCGTAACGACTGTTGTGATGTAGAACACATGAAGACCGTAACGACTGTTGTGACGTAGAACACATGAAGACCATAACGATTGTTGTGATGTAGAACACATGAAGACCATAATGACTGTTGTGATGTAGAACACAGGAAGACCATAATGACTGTTGTGATGTAGAACACATGAAGACCATAATGACTGTTGTGATGTAGAACACATGAAGACCATATTGTCTGTTGTGATGTAGAACACATGAAGAACATAATGACTGTTGTGATTTAGAACACATGAAGACCATAATGACTGTTGTGATGTAGAACACATGAAGACCATAATGACTGTTGTGATGTAGAACACATGAAGACCATAATGACTGTTGTGATGTAGAACACATGAAGACCGTACCGACTGTTGTGATGTAGAACACATGAAGACCATAATGACTGTTGTGATGTAGAACACAGGAAGACCATAATGACTGTTGTGATGTAGAACACATGAAGACCATAATGACTGTTGTGATGTAGAACACATGAAGACCATAATGACTGTTGTGATGTAGAACACATGAAGACCGTACCGACTGTTGTGATGTAGAACACATGAAGACCATAATGACTGTTGTGATGTAGAACACATGAAGCTCATAATGACTGTTGTGATGTAGAACACATGAAGACCATAACGACTGTTGTGATGTAGAACACATGAAGACCGTAATGACTGTTGTGATGTAGAACACATGAAGACCGTAACGACTGTTGTGATGTAGAACACATGAAGACCGTAATGACTGTTGTGATGTAGAACACATGAAGACCGTGACAACTGTTGTGATGTAGAACACATGAAGACCGTAACGACTGTTGTGATGTAGAACACATGAGGACCATAATGACTGTTGTGATGTAGAACACAGGAAGACCATAATGACTGTTGTGATGTAGAACACATGAAGACCATAATGACTGTTGTGATGTAGAACACATGAAGACCATAATGACTGTTGTGATGTAGAACACAGGAAGACCATAATGACTGTTGTGTTTTAGAACACATGAAGACCATAATGACTGTTGTGATGTAGAACACATGAAGACCATAATGACTGTTGTGATGTAGAACACATGAAGACCATAATGACTGTTGTGATGTAGAACACAGGAAGACCATAATGACTGTTGTGATGTAGAACACATGAAGACCATAATGACTGTTGTGATGTAGAACACATGAAGACCATAATGTCTGTTGTGATGTAGAACACATGAAGAACATAATGACTGTTGTGATTTAGAACACATGAAGACCATAATGACTGTTGTGATGTAGAACACATGAAGACCATAATGACTGTTGTGATGTAGAACACATGAAGACCATAATGACTGTTGTGATGTAGAACACATGAAGACCGTACCGACTGTTGTGATGTAGAACACATGAAGACCATAATGACTGTTGTGATGTAGAACACAGGAAGACCATAATGACTGTTGTGATGTAGAACACATGAAGACCATAATGACTGTTGTGATGTAGAACACATGAAGACCATAATGACTGTTGTGATGTAGAACACATGAAGACCGTACCGACTGTTGTGATGTAGAACACATGAAGACCATAATGTCTGTTGTGATGTAGAACACATGAAGCTCATAATGACTGTTGTGATGTAGAACACATGAAGACCATAACGACTGTTGTGATGTAGAACACATGAAGACCGTAATGACTGTTGTGATGTAGAACACATGAAGACCGTAACGACTGTTGTGATGTAGAACACATGAAGACCGTAATGACTGTTGTGATGTAGAACACATGAAGACCGTGACAACTGTTGTGATGTAGAACACATGAAGACCGTAACGACTGTTGTGATGTAGAATACATGAGGACCATAATGACTGTTGTGATGTAGAACACAGGAAGACCATAATGACTGTTGTGATGTAGAACACATGAAGACCATAATGACTGTTGTGATGTAGAACACATGAAGACCATAATGACTGTTGTGATGTAGAACACAGGAAGACCATAATGACTGTTGTGTTTTAGAACACATGAAGACCATAATGACTGTTGTGATGTAGAACACATGAAGACCATAATGACTGTTGTGATGTAGAACACATGAAGACCATAATGACTGTTGTGATGTAGAACACAGGAAGACCATAATGACTGTTGTGATGTAGAACACATGAAGACCATAATGACTGTTGTGATGTAGAACACATGAAAACCATAATGACTGTTGTGATGTAGAACACAGGAAGACCATAATGACTGTTGTGATGTAGAACACATGAAGACCATAATGACTGTTGTGATGTAGAACACATGAAGCTCATAATGACTGTTGTGATGTAGAACACTGGAAGACCATAATGACTGTTGTGATGTAGAACACATGAAGACCGTACCGACTGTTGTGATGTAGAACACATGAAGACCATAATGACTGTTGTGATGTAGAACACAGGAAGACCATAATGACTGTTGTGATGTAGAACACATGAAGACCATAATGACTGTTGTGATGTAGAACACATGAAGACCATAACGACTGTTGTGATGTAGAACACATGAAGCTCATAATGACTGTTGTGATGTAGAACACATGAAGACCATAACGACTGTTGTGATGTAGAACACATGAAGACCGTAATGACTGTTGTGATGTAGAACACATGAAGACCGTAACGACTGTTGTGATGTAGAACACATGAAGACCGTAATGACTGTTGTGATGTAGAACACATGAAGACCGTGACAACTGTTGTGATGTAGAACACATGAAGACCGTAACGACTGTTGTGATGTAGAATACATGAGGACCATAATGACTGTTGTGATGTAGAACACAGGAAGACCATAATGACTGTTGTGATGTAGAACACATGAAGACCATAATGACTGTTGTGATGTAGAACACATGAAGACCATAATGACTGTTGTGATGTAGAACACAGGAAGACCATAATGACTGTTGTGTTTTAGAACACATGAAGACCATAATGACTGTTGTGATGTAGAACACATGAAGACCATAATGACTGTTGTGATGTAGAACACATGAAGACCATAATGACTGTTGTGATGTAGAACACAGGAAGACCATAATGACTGTTGTGATGTAGAACACATGAAGACCATAATGACTGTTGTGATGTAGAACACATGAAAACCATAATGACTGTTGTGATGTAGAACACAGGAAGACCATAATGACTGTTGTGATGTAGAACACATGAAGACCATAATGACTGTTGTGATGTAGAACACATGAAGCTCATAATGACTGTTGTGATGTAGAACACTGGAAGACCATAATGACTGTTGTGATGTAGAACACATGAAGACCGTACCGACTGTTGTGATGTAGAACACATGAAGACCATAATGACTGTTGTGATGTAGAACACAGGAAGACCATAATGACTGTTGTGATGTAGAACACATGAAGACCATAATGACTGTTGTGATGTAGAACACATGAAGACCATAACGAATGTTGTGATGTAGAACACATGAAGACCGTAATGACTGATGTGATGTAGAACACATGAAGACCGTAACGACTGTTGTGATGTAGAACACATGAAGACCGTAATGACTGTTGTGATGTAGAACACATGAAGACCGTGACAACTGTTGTGATGTAGAACACATGAAGACCGTAACGACTGTTGTGATGTAGAACACATGAGGACCATAATGACTGTTGTGATGTAGAACACAGGAAGACCATAATGACTGTTGTGATGTAGAACACATGAAGACCATAATGACTGTTGTGATGTAGAACACAGGAAGACCGTACCGACTGTTGTGATGTAGAACACATGAAGACCATAATGACTGTTGTGATGTAGAACACATGAAGACCATAACGACTGTTGTGATGTAGAACACATGAAGACCGTAACGACTGTTGTGATGTACAACACATGAAGACCGTAACGACTGTTGTGACGTAGAACACATGAAGACAATAATGATTGTTGTGATGTAGAACACATGAAGACCATAATGACTGTTGTGATGTAGAACACAGGAAGACCATAATGACTGTTGTGATGTAGAACACATGAAGACCATAATGACTGATGTGATGTAGAACACATGAAGACCATAATGACTGTTGTGATGTAGAACACATGAAGAACATAATGACTGTTGTGATTTAGAACACATGAAGACCATAATGACTGTTGTGATTTAGAACACATGAAGACCATAATGACTGTTGTGATTTAGAACACATGAAGACCATAATGACTGTTGTGATGTAGAACACATGAAGACCATAATGACTGTTGTGATGTAGAACACATGAAGACCGTACCGACTGTTGTGATGTAGAACACATGAAGACCATAATGACTGTTGTGATGTAGAACACAGGAAGACCATAATGACTGTTGTGATGTAGAACACATGAAGACCATAATGACTGTTGTGATGTAGAACACATGAAGACCATAATGACTGTTGTGATGTAGAACACATGAAGACCGTACCGACTGTTGTAATGTAGAACACATGAAGACCATAATGACTGTTGTGATGTAGAACACATGAAGCTCATAATGACTGTTGTGATTTAGAACACATGAAGACCATAACGACTGTTGTGATGTAGAACACATGAAGACCGTAATGACTCTTGTGATGTAGAACACATGAAGACCGTAACGACTGTTGTGATGTAGAACACATGAAGACCGTAATGACTGTTGTGATGTAGAACACATGAGGACCATAATGACTGTTGTGATGTTGAACACAGGAAGACCATAATGACTGTTGTGATGTAGAACACAGGAAGACCATAATGACTGTTGTGATGTAGAACACATGAAGACCATAATGACTGTTGTGATGTAGAACACATGAAGACCATAATGAATGTTGTGATGTAGAACACAGGAAGACCATAATGACTGTTGTGATGTAGAACACATGAAGACCATAATGACTGTTGTGATGTAGAACACATGAAGACCATAATGACTGTTGTGATGTAGAACACATGAAGACCAGAATGACTGTTGTGATGTAGAACACAGGAAGACCATAATGACTGTTGTGATGTAGAACACATGAAGACCATAATGACTGTTGTGATGTAGAACACATGAAGACCATAATGAATGTTGTGATGTAGAACACATGAAGACCATAATGACTGTTGTGATGTAGAACACATGAAGACCATAATGACTGTTGTGATGTAGAACACATGAAGACCATAATGACTGTTGTGATGTAGAACACATGAAGACCAGAATGACTGTTGTGATGTAGAACACATGAAGACCAGAATGACTGTTGTGATGTAGAACACATGAAGACCATAATGACTGTTGTGATGTAGAACACAGGAAGACCATAATGACTGTTGTGATGTAGAACACATGAAGACCATAATGACTGTTGTGATGTAGAACACATGAAGACCAGAATGACTGTTGTGATGTAGAACACATGAAGACCATAATGACTGTTGTGATGTAGAACACAGGAAGACCATAATGACTGTTGTGATGTAGAACACATGAAGACCATAAAGACTGTTGTGATGTAGAACACATGAAGACCATAAAGACTGTTGTGATGTATATAATGTCTATTGATGTCCTTAATACATCAATAGACTTCAATTCAGAGCCTCTCATGACACCCACACTATCAACAGGGAGGGAGGAGGCATGCGGGCGCGCGTGTGTGTGTGTGTGTGTCTGCACAGCAGTCATTTGATGTGGAGAGACCAAAGTGGCAGCATCACAGGAACATGCCCCAAATCTCCCATCAGCCCAGATTAAGAAATGGAATTACCAGGATGGCAGCAGCCGCCGTGTTTTTATGGAAGTCAATATTACCGCCTCCGTTCTCTCTTTGGGCTCCCAATAAAAGCAAGAAAATTCTATTAAATGTCAATGATATGTCTGAGAGAAAGAGGCAGAGGGAGAGAGTGGGGAGGGGGGGAGAGAGGGAGGTGAGAGAGGGAGGTGAGAGATAGACAGTGGGCAGAGAGAGAGAGAGGAAAGGAAGCAAGAGAGGGGAAGAGGGAGAGAGCTTTACTAAGGTGCCACAGGGCTTATAGGGAAAGAGATAAAGTTAATACAGATTTGACATTAGTATAAATGTTAAATGCGTATTTCTTTTATAAACGTCCATTAAGATGCGTCTGATAAAAAAATAACTGAGAAAAAACAGGTCTAATCTCAGACATACAGTCTCCAGTCTCACACACACCCACAAACCCTCACCCACCCACCCACACACCCACACACCCACACACACACACACACACACACACACACACACACACACACACACACACACCCACAAACCCTCACCCACACACACACACACACACACACACACACACACACACACACACACACACACACACACACACACACACACACACACACACACACCCACAAACCCTCACCCACACACACACACACACACACACACACACACACACACACACACACACACACACACACACACACACACACACACACACACACACACACTCAACCTCCATTCAGATGTGCCAGTAGAAGAGTATACAACACACACTGTGCGTCACACGTCTTCATATCCTGCCTCAGTCAAGGACAAAGCAGAGCATGAAACACAACACTATTAGAGTCCTTTTTACTAAATCTAGATGCAATTCTACTATAAATCTACTACAATTCTACTATAATTCTACTATAGTTCAACTGTAATTCTACTATAGTTCAACTATAATTCTACTACAATTTTACTATAATTCTATAAAATTTTGCTATAGTTCGACTATAATTCTACTACAATTTTACTATAATTCTATTCAATTTTGCTATAGTTCGACTATAATTCTACTACAATTTTACTATAATTCTATTAAATTTTGCTATAGTTCGACTATAATTTTACTCTAATTCTACTTTAATTCCACTCTAAATATACTACTATAATTCTACTCTAAATATTCCACTATAATTCCACTCTAAATATTCTACTATAATTTTACTCTAAATATTCTACTATAATTCTACTCTAAATATACTACTATAATTCCACTCTAAATATTATACTATAATTCTACTCTAAATATTCTACCATAATTCTACTTGAAATATTCACCTATAGTTCTACTATAATTCTACTATATTTCTATACTAAATATTCCACTATAATTGTACTCTAAATATTCCACTCTAATTCTACTCTAAATATTCTACAATAATTCTACTTGAAATATTCACCTATAGTTCTACTCTAAATGTTGTACTATAATTCTACTAAAATTCTATTACAATTCTAATATATTTCTATACTAAGTATTCCACTATAATTCTACTCTAAATGTTCTACTGTAATTCTACTACAATTCTACTATAATTCTACTATAAATGTTCTACTATAATTCTACTCTAAATATACTACTATAATTCTACTCTAAATATACTACTATAATTCTACTCTAAATATACTACTATAATTCTACTCTAAATATACTACTATAATTCTACTCAAAATATACTACTATAATTCCACTCTAAATATTATACTATAATTCCACTCTAAATATACTACTATAATTCTACTCTAAATATACTATTATAATACTACTATAATTCACCTATGCATATGTAGTGGAGTTGAAGGAGAATTTGACCCAAGAATTTCTGGAGAAATAATAAATAATATATAGGCGCTTCGTTCTTGCTAATAGTGCACTTGGCAGATGTTTTCTAAACGGCCATAGACCCCCATAGTAGAAGACAAGTGAAGGAACCTCACATTAAAACAGGTGAGTGGCCACACCGGTACTGGACCACACCCTGCAAAATATTCACATCTAGTCATATACAATAACCCTGGATACTTAGTACAACACAGAGTAATCTATAGCCCTGCTATAATTCTACTATAACCTCTATAGGACCATTCTGACTGTACTGTAGTCTACTATAATCTACTATATTCTACTATAACCTCTATAGGACCATTCTGACTGTATTGTAGTCTACTATATTCTACTATAACCTCTATAGCACCATTCTGACTGTACTGTAGTCTACTATATTCTACTATAACCTATATAGGACCTTTCTAAATGTACTGTAGTCTACTATAATCTACTATATTCTACTATAACCTATATAGGACCTTTCTAATTGTACTCTAGTCTACTATAATCTACTATATTCTACTATAACCTATATCAGACTATTCTGACTGTACTGTAGTCTACTATATTCTACTATATTCTGCTATTACCTCTATGGGACCATTCTGACTGTACTGGAGTCTACTATATTCTAATATAACCTCTATAGGACTATTCTGACTGTACTGTAGTCTACTATATTCCACTATAACCTATATAAGACCATTCTGACTGTAGTCTACTATATTGTACTATAACCTCTATAGGACAATTGTGACTGTACTGTAGTCTACTATATTCTACTATAACCTCTATAGGACTATTCTGATTGTACTGTAGTCTACTATATTCTACTATAACCTCTGTAGGATCATTCTGACTGTACTGTAGTCTACTATATTCTAATTTAACCTATATAGGACCTTTCTGACTGTACTGTAGTCTACTATATTCTACTATATTCTACTATTACCTCTATAGGACCATTCTGACTGTACTGTAGTCTACTATATTCTACTATAACCTATATAGGACCATTCTGACTGTACTGTAGTCTACTATATTCTACTATAACCTATATAGGACCATTCTGACTGTACTGTAGTCTACTATATTCTACTATAACCTATATAGCACCATTCTGACTGTACTGTAGTCTACTATATTCTACTATAACATCTATAGGACTATAGGGCCATTCTGACTGTACTGTAGTCTACTATATTCTACTATAACATCTATAGGACTATAGGGCCATTCTGACTGTACTGTAGTCTTCAGGCTCAGTGAGTCACCCTCCAGCCTCACCTTCAGTTTGGCTTACTCAGCTATTTTACTCACGTCCCCCTCCCTCTCTCTCTCTCTCTCTCTCTCTCGCCCTCTCTTTGTCTCTCTCTCTCTCTTTGACCATGTACGGCCTTGCCTCTCCTCACCCTCCTCTCCTCTCCTTCTCTCCATACCTCCTCCCATCAATACTCCTCCCATCAATACTAGAGTCCTTGAAAGCTCTTACAGTGAAATCAACAGTGCTAACACATACATGCAGGAGCACACACACGCACACACACACTCACACAAACACACCTTATGTTTTAAATGCAAATGGAACATCATGATCAGCATAAGATCCTGCAGCCAGTCCCTGTAATGCTCTCCTGATTGGACTGTACAGTGTGTGTGTGTGTGTGTGTGTGTGTGTGTGTGTGTGTGTGTGTGTGTGTGTGTGTGTGTGTGTGTGTGTGTGTGTGTGTGTGTGTGTGTGTGTGTGTGTGTGTGTGTGTGTGTGTGTGTACTGTATGTGTGTGTAACTCCTGCTGGGCAGTAGGAAATGAGTAACTCGTTATCTGAGCAGATTTAGAACGAATTGTCGGATTTTCATTTTTTTTCTTCCCATCAGGCGCTTTGATGTTACTAATCAACAGCTCTTTCCACGGGCCCACAGCCGTTCAGTGTGTGTGTGTGTGTGTGTGTGTGTGTGTGTGTCGACGGGCTGCGTGCCATTCAGAAATCAGCTCAGTCTTCCCGCGGGCCTCATCCCATTCCCACTCAACGTCTGTTTCAGCTCAGGTACATCACTTTGTCTCACTCACAACTGTTCTCGGAGGTGATCTATAGAATGTAGAGGGGTTCTATAGAATGTAGAGAGTTGTAGAGAATGTAGAGGGGTTCTATAGAATGTAGGGGGGTTCTATATAATGTAGAGAGTTGTAGAGAATGTAGAGGGGTTCTATAGAATGTAGAGGGGTTCTATAGAATGTAGAGAGTTGTAGAGAATGTAGAGGGGTTCTATAGAATGTAGAGGGGTTCTATAGAATGTAGAGAGTTGTAGAGAATGTAGAGGGGTTCTATAGAATGTAGAGGGGTTCTATAGAATGTAGAGAGTTGTAGAGAATGTAGAGGGGTTCTATAGAATGTAGAGGGGTTCTATAGAATGTAGAGAGTTGTAGAGAATGTAGAGGGGTTCTATAGAATGTAGAGGGGTTCTATAGAATGTAGAGAGTTGTAGAGAATGTAGAGGGGTTCTATAGAATGTAGAGGGGTTCTATATAATGTAGAGGGCTTCTATATAATGTAGAGTTGTAGAGAATGTAGAGGGGTTCTATAGAATGTAGAGGAGTTCTATAGAATGTAGAGAGTTGTAGAGAATGTAGAGGGGTTCTATAGAATGTAGAAGAGTTCTATAGAATGTAGAGGGGTTCTGTAGAATGTAGAGGGGTTCTATAGAGTGTAGAGAGTTGTAGTGAATGAAAAGGGTTATATAGAATGTAGAGGGGTTCTATATAATGTAGAGGGGTTCTATAGAATGTAGAGGGGTTCTATAGAATGTAGAGAGTTGTAGATATTTAAAAGGATTCTATAGAATGTAGAGGGGTTCTATAGAATCTACAGGGGTTGTAGAGAAGGAAAATGATTCTATAGAATGAAGAGGGGTTCTATGTAATGTAAAGAGTTGTAGAGAAGGAAAAGGGTTCTATAGAATGTAGAGGTCTTGTAGAGAATGAAAATTGTTTATAGAATGTATAGGTGTTCTATAGAATGTAGAGGGTTGTAAGGAATGAAAAGGGTTCTATAGAATGTAGAGAGTTGTAGAGAATGAAAAGGGTTCTATAGAATGTAGAGGGGTTCTGTAGAATGTAGAGGAGTTCTATAGAATGTAGAGAGTTGTAGAGAATGAAAAGAGTTCTATAGAATGTAGAGGGGTTCTGTAACGGCCGTTGAAGGGAGTAGACCAAGGCGCAGCGCGTTGAGTGCTCATAATTAACTTTATTTAGAACACTAAACAAAACAAGAAAAAAAAACACGACAGCCAAACAGTACTGTCAGGTACACGAAACACTGAACAGAAAATAACCACCCACAAACACAATGAGAAAAAAATCCTACTTAAATATAGTCTCTAATCAGAGGCAACGAGATACAGCTGCCTCCAATTAGAGACCAATACCAAACACTCCCAACCTAGACATAGACAACCTAGAACACACATAGAAATAGACTAACATAGAACATAACACACAAACCAAACACCCCCTGCCACGCCCTGACCAAACTACAATAACAAATAACCCCTTTTACTGGTCAGGATGTGACAGTACCCCCCCCCCCAAAGGTGCAGACCCTGACGGCTCCCGTGCTACACCCCCCCCAATCCTCCAACTACAGAGGTGGCTCT
This sequence comes from Salmo trutta, assembly GCF_901001165.1. Classification (NCBI taxonomy): domain Eukaryota; kingdom Metazoa; phylum Chordata; class Actinopteri; order Salmoniformes; family Salmonidae; genus Salmo; species Salmo trutta. The sequence goes on from NW_021822725.1 coordinate 201,489, forward strand.
GACTCCGGGCTTAGTCCCCATTCTAACCTGCCCACCCCCGTTGAAGGCTCATGGCTGTAGACCACTGCTGAAGGCTCTGGGCTAAGGTGCGTCGCTGGAGACCTCGGGCTGAGGTACGTCGCTGGAGACCTCGGGCTGAGGAGCGTCGCTGGAGACCTCGGGCTGAGGAGCGTCGCTGGAGACCTCGGGCTGAGGAGCGTCGCTGGAGACCTCGGGCTGAGGAGCGTCGCTGGAGACCTCGGGCTGAGGAGCGGCGCTGGAGACCTCGGGCTGAGGAGCGTCTCTGCAGGCCCCGGGCTGTGGGCCGTCTCTGCAGGCCCCGGGCTGTGGGCCGTCTCTGCAGGCCCCGGGCTGTGGGCCGTCTCTGCAGGCCCCGGAATGTGGGCCGTCTCTGCAGGCCCCGGAATGTGGGCCGTCTCTGCAGGCCCCGGAATGTGGGCCGTCTCTGCAGGCCCCGGAATGTGGGCCGTCTCTGCAGGCCCCGGAATGTGGGCCGTCTCTGCAGGCTCCGGAATGTGGGCCGTCTCTGCAGGCTCCGGACTGTGGGCTGTCTCTGCAGGCTCCGGACTGTGGGACGTCGCCGGAAGCACTGGACGGGGAACTGTAGCCGGAAGCTCTGGACGGGGAACTGTCGCCTGAAGCTCTAGACGGGGAACTGTCGCCGGAAGCTCTGGACGGGGAACTGTCGCCGGAAGCTCTGGACGGGGACTGCGCACTGAAGGCCTGATGCGTGGGGCTGGCTTTGGAGGCGCCAGACTAGTGACACGCACCACAGGGCTAGTGCGAGGAGCAGGAACAGGACGTACTGGACTGGGAAGGCGCACTAGAGGCCTGATGCGTGGGGCTGCCTTTGGAGGCGCCAGAACAGTAACACGCACCACAGGGCTAGTGCGAGGAGCAGGAACAGGATACACTGGGTCTTGAAGACGCACTGGAGGTCTGGAGTGCATGGCCTGCACAACCCGTCCTGGCTGGATTGTCACTGTAGCCCTGCACAGGCGGAGTGCTGGCACAGGGCGAACTGGGCTGTGCTGAGGAATGATGGCTGCCGTGCGTAGAGCAGGCGCAGGGTAGCCTGGGCCTAGGAGACGCACTGGTGGCCAGATGTGCTGAGCAGGCATACTCCTTCCTGGCTGGATGCCCACTCTAGTACGGCACTTACGGGGGCTGGTATCGACCGCACCGGACTGTGCGTGCGGATGGGCGAGACAGTGCACACTTCCGCATAGCACGGTGCTCTCCACGCCAAACGCTCCCCATAATAAGCACGGGGAGTTGGCTCAGGGCTAACCCTTGGCCCAGCCAAACTACCCGTGTGCCCCCCCCAATTTTTTGGGGGGGCTGCCTCCTCTCCTCCTGCAATGGAGGATATAATGCCTCATACCTCCGTCGTTCTGCCTTAGCTGCCTCCAGCTCCTCCTTCGGGCGCTTGTACTCCCCAGCCTGGTGCCATGGTCCTTTACCATCTAATATCTCCTCCCATGTCCACGACTCCAAGTAGCTCCTCTGTTGCTCCTTCCTCCGCTGCTTGGTCCTTCTTTGGTGGGTGGTTCTGTAACGGCCGTAGAAGGGAGTAGACCAAGGCGCAGCGGGTTGAGTGCTCATAATTAACTTTATTTAGAACACTAAACAAAACAAGAAAAAAAAACACGATAGCCAAACAGTACTGTCAGGTACACGAAACACTGAACAGAAAATAACCACCCACAAACACAATGTGAAAAAAACCCTACTTAAATATAGTCTCTAATCAGAGGCAACGAGATACAGCTGCCTCCAATTAGAGACTAATCCCAAACACCCCCAACCTAGACATAGACAACCTAGAATACACATAGAAATAGACTAACATAGAACATAACCCCAAAACCCCGAAACACACAAACCAAACACCCCCTGCCATGCCCTGACCAAACTACAATAACAAATAACCCCTTTTACTGGTCAGGACGTGACAGGTTCTATAGAATGAAAATGGTTCTATAGAATGTAGTGGGGTTCTATAGAATATAGGGAGTTGTAGAGAATGAAACGTTTTCTATAGAATGTAAAGGGATTCTATAGGATGTAGAGGGGTTCTATAGAGTGTAGAGTGGTTCCATAGATTTTATAGGGGTTGTGGAGAATGAAAAGGGTTACGTAGAATGTAGAGGAGTTCTAGAGAATGTGGAGGGGTTCTATAGAATGTAGAGTGGTTCCATAGATTGTATAGGGGTTGTGGAGAATGAAAAGGTTTCTGTAGAATTTAGAGGTGTTCTATAGAATATAGAGGGGTTCTATAGAATGTAGAGTTGTTCCATAGATTGTATAGGGGTTGTGGAGAATGAAAACGGTTCTATAGAATGTAGAGGGGTTCTATAGAATGTAGAGGGGTTCTATAGAATGTAGAGGGGTTGTAGAGAATGAAAAGTAATCTTTAGAATGTAGCGGTGTTGTAAAGAATGAAAATCGTTCTATAGAATGTAGAGGGGTTCTATATAATGTAGAGGGGTTCTATAGAATGTAGAGTGGTTCCATAGATTGTATAGGGGTTGTGGAGAATGAAAATGGTTGTATAGAATGTAGAGGGGTTCTATAGAATGTAGAGGGGTTCTATAGCATGTAGAGGAGTTCTAGAGAATGTAGAGAGATTCTAATGAGCATAGAGGAGTTCGAGAGAGATGATTGGTCAAGTATCAGTCATGTTAGTGTTTGTGTTCCACTAAGTCAGCATGTTAATGTGTGTATCAGTCAGACTGACTCCTCTGCTCTTCTCTTCTCCACTGATTTAACTGCAAGTTTCATTCTCCTGATGATATACCTGCTGTTCATCCCAAATAGCACCCTGTTTCCTATATAGAGCTCTATGGACCCACATTATATAATGAATATGGTGCTGGTTGGGATGCAGCACTTGTCTTAGTGGCTAGGGAGAGAGAGCAACAGCTGTCTGGCAGGACTAAAAGCCTCCCCAGACTACTGTGTGTGTGTGTGTGTGTGTGTGTGTGTGTGTGTGTGTGTGTGTGTGTGTGTGTGTGTGACTGTAATCAAACTGCAGAGTGATATAAATCATTCATAGAGCATCTGTCAGTGTCGGTTCATGATTAGGGGACGTGGTGATATATTATCAACACACACACACACACACACACACACACACACACACACACACACACACACACACACACACACACACACACACACACACACACAGTCCTTGGAGGGAGCATCGGGGGTCAGGTTAGAGGAGCGAACGGCCGTTGCTATAGAAACAGCATGTAACGGAATTACCAGCAGGACGTGTTAGAGAGACCTAACGGACCGATTAGCATGTTAGATAGATGTTGTTTGTTCTCTCTCTCTCTCACACACACATACACACACAATGAGAGAGTGATGGTTACATCATAACTGTGTGTCCTCTTACCCCTCTCTCTCTTTCTCTCTCTCTCTGTCTCTCTCTCGCTCTCTCTCTCTCTCGCTCTCTCTCTCTCTCTCTCTCTCTCTCTCTCTCTCTCTCTCTCTCTGTAAATCATAACAATGGGATATTTGCACAAAAACGTAACTTTCCCATCCAAGCCAGGATTTTGTCCATTCTGTGTGTGAATGCCTATAACTAGGAGGATGGATGGTGAGTCAGGTGACAGGCAGCCTCACCGATGCTCCCTCCCTCCCTCCCCTCAGACTGACTGATCAGATGCAGGCCATCCGTCCAGTCAAATCTTAAAGCAAATGATTATGCTCCGTCAGCTGTGCCTCACAAGTAATGCAACACGTGATCTATTACCAGTGTGATCATATACCTGCATTATTTACATATCACTTCAAAAGGGTCTGAGAAGAACAACTTTGGCAGGGCAATGCTTTGTGTTGCAGAAAGTGATCTTGACTCAGAAAAGGTTGGTGACCACTGGTTAAGACCTATACCTGCCTCCTGTAAGACCCTATGATCCGTGAAGGGTACATGATATAGACAACATCTAGTCATTATCCTGTAAGACCCTATGATCCGTGAAGGGTACATGATACAGACAACATCTAGTCATTATCCTGTAAGACCCTATGATCCGTGAAGGGTACATGATACAGACAACATCTAGTCATTATCCTGTAAGACCCTATGATCCGTGAAGAGTACATGATACAGACAACATCTAGTCATTATCCTGTAAGACCCTATGATCCGTGAAGGGTACATGATACAGACAACATCTAGTCATTATCCTGTAAGACCCTATGATCCGTGAAGAGTACATGATACAGACAACATCTAGTCATTATCCTGTAAGACCCTATTGTCATGACGTTGGCCTGTGGGTAAGGTTTATGACCCCCCCCCATAAATACCTTTCTCCCTTCTCCTCTCTTACTGACCCTACTGAAGGACTGCTGTCCTGTTAAATATAGAAAGTCTGGGAACATCAAACAAATGGGGAAAGGAACCATATTTTGTTAATAAAACCAGTTGGAAATATGCTTGATAACGTAATGAGTATGGAGGTCAGTTCATTGTTATCTGGGACATTATGATTGATGACAGGACGACATAAACTGTACCTGAGAAAGTATACACACTCTAGTTATCAGAGTCACATGGAATTGTTATGCAATTGAAATGTTTGATATTGAAATTGTTTGTTAGGAGATTAAATGTAATTTTAGCTTCCAAATGAGAGAATTGGGTTTTCATAAGGAAAGTGCCCTGCTCGATCAGTGGCTCAACCCTGTGAAGAGACAGGGGTTATAAACGATGAAACACCTCCTTCCCCCCTCTCCACTATATAAGCCTTTGACGAAAAGATAACCGTTAGTTCCAGTACGGGAGGTCTGCAGCCTCTACGTTAGAAGGACAGACACATATCACATGAGAACTAAGCCAACCTCGACGTGAGCTATGGTATGAACTGGTATGAACTTTGAGCTTATTCACTACAGAAGTGATACTTCCTAGCCGCTAAGTTAGCCGCTGCTAACGTGGGCTAGGAAAGGACGGACGACGGATCCAGTCTAACAACCAGACGAAGATACCACCACGTATCCAATTTACCACCATTGACATTCTTCCACTACAGGAAGATCTGTTGGCCAACCCGGCCAACATCTATGACCAATCTACCGAAGCGCAGCTCAGAGTAAATATTTATTGCATTTTCCTTTTCCAAATGGGCGGTAATTTAGAATGCATAAGATAATGTATTTACGATAGCATAGCTGCTGTTTCTGTGTTCCTAAATCTTCCCGCTCTTTCATTCAAGCCCAACCCCCTTTCCTTTGTGTAACCAGGTTCCGTTCACCAGGGGTGAATTCTGTATGACATCATTGTATTCTGTGTATTTGTAATTCTGTGTGATTAGTTAGGTATTTAGTAAATAAATAATTAAACCCAATTTTGTATTGCTGATTCAACTTGTTAGCCAGGGTTCATGAAGATAACCAAGAATTTACAACTTTCATTATGAGACTGAAAATAAGTTAAGGGTTAATATTGACTGCTATCGATGTAAAATATTACTAAGTATTTTAAGAGTTTATTCGGAAGATATCAGCTCTATAAACGTTCTTCCGTGGTGCCCCGACTTTCTAGTTAATTACATTTACATGATTAGCTTAATCAGGTAATATTAATTACAGAGAAATAATTTTATAAATTAGCATGTCATATCACTTAATCCGGCATAGCCAAAGACACGACACTATGATCCGTGAAGGGCACATGATACAGACAACATCTAGTCATTATCCTGTAAGACCCTATGATCCGTGAAGGGCACATGATACAGACAACATCTAGTCATTATCCTGTAAGACCCTATGATCCGTGAAGGGTACATGATACAGACAACATCTAGTCATTATCCTGTAAGACCCTATGATCCGTGAAGGGTACATGATACAGACAACATCTAGTCATTATCCTGTAAGACCCTATGATCCGTGAAGGGCACATGATACAGACAACATCTAGTCATTATCCTCCTGATAGTGTGCTCTAACATATGCAGTATGTCTAGTTTGTGAAATAAACCTACGGAGTGGGCTCTCTGCTACTTTTGAAGTAATTTTCAATTATATGAGCTCCGCCAACACAGTGAATAGGAAAATTGATTCAAAAAGGAACTCCTCCCTCTGCTGTTGATTGGCTGAATATGCAATCGTGAAGAATGTAAAGGAGGGGAAATAAATGTTGGGGCCGTGCTGGGATGGAATCTCCCAAAGAAGAAAGAGGGTGAAGAACAAGGAGAGAGAGAGATTTTGGTGACGTCCTTGTTACCTGAGAGAGGGAGATAGGAAGAGTGAGAGACAGAGTGAGAGAGAGATTTTGGTGACGTCCTTGTTACCTGAGAGAGGGAGATAGGAAGAGTGAGAGAGAGAGGAGAGAGGACATCGAGAGAGCAAGACAAAAAGTGAGAGACAGAGTGAGAGAGAGAGGAAAGAGATTAGAGAAAGACGTCTTCAGGTCCTCCAGCTCCTTACGGCATCAGATTTAACAGACTCTTGTCTTCTTACTTCCTGTTAAAAGAAACATTTACACATTTACATATCCTCATCCTCTGCCAGGTGTCCTTGTGATACTAGGTATAAATAGACATCGACTGAGTCCCAAATAGCACCCTCTCTTCCCTATATAGTGCACTACTTTTGACCAGGGCCCATAGGAACGAAGCCTTACTTTGGGCCCTGGTCAGAAGCAGTGCACTATATAGATAGCCATTTGGGACACAGTCATCAAGTTTATTCTGGAATAAGTCAAACCCAAGACAAGCTTCAACATATAGCCAACACATTTCTGTAACGTTACAAGAAATCCGTACCATTTACCAGAAGCTTTTACCCTGAGCGACTTACAGTAGTGAGTGAATACATTTTCATCCTCTTTTTCCACACTGGTCCTCCGTGGGAATCGAACTCACAACCCTGGTGTTGCAAGCACCATCCACTACCAACTGAGCCACACGGGACCCTTAAACACAGTGGGAGCAGAGACACAGAGAAACGCATTATCTTCTGACAAAACACCCTGACCCACCCTCTGTCAACACGCTGGGATGGATGCTGTCAACCCACCCTCTGTCAACACGCTGGGATGGATGCTGTCAACCCACCCTCTATCAACACGCTGGGATGGATGCTGTCAACCCACCCTCTGTCAACACGCTGGGATGGATGCTGTCAACCCACCCTCTGTCAACACGCTGGCATGGATGCTGTCAACCCACCCTCTGTCAACACGCTGGGATGAATGCTGTCAACCCGCCCTCTGTCAACATGCTGGGATGGACGCTGTCAACCTGCTCTCTGTCAACACGCTGGGATGGACGCTGTCAACCCGGTCACTGTCAACACGCTGGGATGGACGCTGTCAACCCACCCTCTGTCAACATGCTGGGATGGACGCTGTCAACCCGCTCTCTGTCAACACGCTGGGATGGACTCTGTCAACCCGCTCTCTGTCAACACGCTGGGATGGACGCTGTCAACCCGCTCTCTGTCAACACGCTGGGATGGACGCTGTGAACCCGCTCTCTGTCAACACACTGGGATGGATGGGCTGTATGTATATGGTGTGTAGGGGGTTATGACAGATGTTGCCAGGGTAATGTGTATGGTGTGTAGGGGTTATGACAGATGTTGCCAGGGTATTGTGTATGGTGTGTAGGGGGTTATGACAGATGTTGCCAGGGTAATGTGTATGGTGTGTAGGGGTTATGACAGATGTTGCCAGGGTAATGTGTATGGTGTGTAGGGGGTTATGACAGATGTTGCCAGGGTAATGTGTATGGTGTGTAGGGGGTTATGACAGATGTTGCCAGGTTATTGTGTATGGTGTGTAGGGGGTTATGACAGATGTTGCCAGGGTAATGTGTATGGTGTGTAGGGGGTTATGACAGATGTTGCCAGGGTAATGTGTATGGTGTGTAGGGGGTTATGACAGATGTTGCCAGGGTAATGTGTATGGTGTGTAGGGGGTTATGACAGATGTTGCCAGGGTAATGTGTATGGTGTGTAGGGGGTTATGACAGATGTTGCCAGGGTAATGTGTATGGTGTGTAGGGGTTATGACAGATGTTGCCAGGGTAATGTGTATGGTGTGTAGGGGTTATGACAGATGTTGCCAGGGTAATGTGTATGGTGTGTAGGGGGTTATGACAGATGTTGCCAGGGTAATGTGTATGGTGTGTAGGGGGTTATGACAGATGTTGCCAGGGTAATGTGTATGGTGTGTAGGGGGTTATGACAGATGTTGCCAGGGTAATGTGTATGGTGTGTAGGGGGTTATGACAGATGTTGCCAGGGTATTGTGTAGGGGGTTATGAGATTGTGTGATTGTGTTATGTGATTGTTTTTGTGTGTTATTGTTGACGTTACAGTCAATGACAAAATAAAGATACATGCTACACCACATCAACTGTTAGTATTTTGGAAGGAACTCGCTCTCTCTCTCTCTCTCTCTCTCTCCCTCTTTTCTCTCTCTCTCTCTCTCTCTCTCTCTCTCTCTCTCTCTCTCTCTCTCTCTCTCTCTCTCTCTCTCTCTGTCTCGCTCTCTCTCTCCCTCTTTCTCTCTGTCTCGCTCTCTCTCTCTCTCTCCCTCTATCTCTCTGTCTCGCTCTCTCTCTCTCCCTCTATTTCTCTCTCTCTCTCTCTCTCTCTCTCTCTCCCTCTTTTTCTCACTCTCTCTCTCTCTCCTTCCCTCTCTTGCCGTCCATCCTTCCCTCTATCTCTCTCTCTCCTCTCTCTCTCTCTCTCTCTCTCCCTCTTTCTCTCTCTCTCTCTCTCTCTCTCTCTCTCTCTCTCTCTCTCTCTCTCTCCTTCCCTCTCTTGCCGTCCGTCCTTCCCTCTATCTCTCTTCCTCTCCAACCGTAGGGGTAATTTGCTTTACTTCAAATCCGAGATGAAAGCCATTTTTCACTAGGCTACCGTCGTGACTGCTACACTTTTAAGTACTAACAGCAATATATATATATTAGAGAGAGGGGAGGGAGAGAAAGAGATTGGAGAGAGGAACAGAGAACGGAAAGACGGAAAGAACGAGAGGGAAAGAGAAATGAGCGGCACAAAGGGGAGGGAGACAGAGGGGAGGGAGAGAGTGAGAGACAGAGAGATAGAGGGAAGGGAGAGAGTGAGAGACAGAGAGATAGAGGGGAGGGAGAGAGTGAGAGATAGAGGGAGAGAGTGAGAGACAGAGAGATAGAGGGAAGGGAGAGAGTGAGAGACAGAGAGATAGAGGGGAGGGAGAGAGTGAGAGACAAAGAGATAGAGGGAAGGGAGAGAGTGAGAGACAGAGAGATAGAGGGGAGGGAGAGAGTGAGAGATAGAGGGAGAGAGTGAGAGACAGAGAGATAGAGGGGAGGGAGAGAGTGAGAGACAGAGAGAGGAGGGAGAGAGTGAGAGAGAGAGAGAGAGAGAGGGGAGGGAGAGAGTGAGAGACAGTTAGAGAGATAGAGAGGAGGGAGAGAAAGAGAGAAGGTTAGAGATAGAGGGGAGGGAGAGGGAGAGTGAGAGACAGAGAGATAGAGGGGAGGGAGAGAGTGAGAGACAGTTAGAGATGGAGAGATAGAGGGGTGGGAGAGAGTGAGAGACAGTTAGAGATGGAGAGATAGAGGGGTGGGAGAGAGTGAGAGACAGTTAGAGATGGAGAGATAGAGGGGTGGGAGAGAGTGAGAGATAGAGGGAGAGAGTGAGAGACAGAGAGATAGAGGGAGGGAGAGAGTGAGAGACAGAGAGAGGAGGGAGAGAGTGAGAGAGAGAGAGAGGGGAGGGAGAGAGTGAGAGACAGTTAGAGAGATAGAGAGGAGGGAGAGAAAGAGAGAAGGTTAGAGATAGAGGGGAGGGAGAGGGAGAGTGAGAGACAGAGAGATAGAGGGGAGGGAGAGAGTGAGAGACAGTTAGAGATGGAGAGATAGAGGGGTGGGAGAATGTAAAAGACAGTTAGAGATAGAGGTATAGAGAGTGCTGTTAACAGTTAGTAGCTTTGTTAACAGTTAGTAGCTTTGTTAACAGTTAGTAGCTTTGTTAACAGTTAGTAGCTTTGTTAACGGTTAGTAACTTTGTTAACAGTTAGTAGCTTTGTTAACAGTTAGTAGCTTTGCCGTCCGTTCTTCAGGGAACAGTTGTCTTAGTACTTTATCTGAATTCTGGGAAAATGCATTGAGACATTTTAACGTTTGTTGTCCGACAGTTGTTTCATCTTGTGCTATATCCTTCATGTGTGTCTGTGTCGGTGTGTCTATCTGTGTGTCTATCTGTGTGTCTATCTGTGTGTCTATCTGTGTGTCTATGTGTGTCTATCGTTGTGTCAATCGGTGTGTGTGTGTGTGTGTGTGTGTGTGTGTGTGTGTGTGTGTGTGTGTGTGTGTGTGTGTGTGTGTGTGTGTGTGTGTGTGTGTGTGTGTGTGTGTGTGAAGGGACGCCTCCCAGCAGACCCTGAGGAACAGATGTAACATTATAATAGAATATGTATTCAGGTCCCTATAGACTGATAAACACACACACTTTGTCCCTCCCTGCTTGTCACGCGCTGAATACAACAGGTGTAGACCTTACAGTGAAATGCCTACTTACAAGCCCTTAACCAACAATGCTTGAAGAAGTTTTAAGAAAAAAAAAGTGTTAACTAGAAAATACAAGTAACAAATAATTAAACAGCAGCAGTTAAATAACAATAGTGATGCTACATACAGGGAGTACTCTTTCCTTTAAACTCTATCTGGTGTGTATTCTCTCACAGGAAGAGGTAATATATATAAAAGTAATACATTATATTTAACAGACACTTTAGTCCAAAGCAACTTCCAGTCATTCATGTATACATTTGTATTTGTTTTTCATGTGGGTGATCCCACTATCCTGCCATTGCAAGAGCCTTGTTATACCAACTGTGTTACGGAGTACCAACTGTGCTACGGAGTACCAACTGTGTTACGGAGGACTTAATTCTTATAGAGAGGAGATGATGTACTTCATCAACCCATCAACCCCCTGTCCTTCAAACCATCAATCCCCCTGTCCTTAAAACCATCAACCCCCCCTGTCCTTAAAACCATCAATTCCCTGTCCTTAAAACCATCAAACCCCCCCTGTCCTTAAAACCATCAAGCCCCCTGTCCTTAAAACCATCAATACCCCTGTCCTTAAAACCATCAACCCCCCCGTCCTCAAAACCATGAACCCCCCTGTCCTTAAAGTCATCAAACCTCCTGTCCTTAAAACCATCAACCCCCCTGTCCTTAAAACCATCAATCCCCTGTCCTTAAAACCATCAACCCCCCCGTCCTCAAAACCATCAACCCCCCTGTCCTTAAAGTCATCAAACCTCCTGTCCTTAAAACCATCAACCCCCCCTGTCCTTAAAACCATCAACTCCCTGTCCTTAAAACCATCAACCTCCCCTGTCCTTAAAACCATCATCCCCCTGTCCTTAAAACCATCAACCCCCCCTGTCCTTAAAACCATCAACCCCCTGTCCTTAAAACCATCAACCCCCCTGTCCTTAAAACCATCAACCCCCCTGTCCTTAAACCATCAACCCCCCTGTCCTTAAAACCATCAACCCCCTGTCCTTAAAACCATCAACCTCCCTGTCCTTAAAACCATCAACCCCCTGTCCTTAAAACCATCAACCACCCTGTCCTTAAAACCATCAACCCCCCCGTCCTTAAAACCATCAACCCTCCCTGTCCTTAAAACCATCAACCCCCCTGTCCTTAAAACCATCAAAATCCTGTCCTTAAAACCATCAACCCCCCTGTCCTTAAAACCATCAACCCCCCTGTCCTTAAAACCATCAACCCCCCTGTCACGTCCTGACCAATATAAGTTGTTATTTTCTATGGTAGAGTGGTCAGGGCGTGACAGGGGGTGTTTTGTGTTTGTTCTATGTTTTCTCTTTCTATGTTGTAGTTCTAGGGTTTTTTGGGTTGACCTTCAATTGGAGGCAGCTGGTTCTCGTTGCCTCTAATTGGAGGTAATATTTAGTAGGGGTGTTTCTGCATGTTGTTTGTGGGTGATTATCTTGTGAGTAGTGTGTATTCCTCTCTGCATCACGGTTTGTTGTTTTTGTTAGTTAAAGTATTTATGTATTGCATCACGTTTCACGGTTAAAATAAATATGTGAAACACAAACGCTGCATCTTGGTCCACTCCTTATCACAGCTGTGACACCCCCTGTCCTTAAAACCATCAACCCTCTGAACTTAAAACCATCAACCCCCCCTGTCCTTAAAACCATCAGCCACCCCTGTCCTTAAAACCATCAACCCTCTGAACTTAAAACCATCAAGCCCCCTGTCCTTAAAACCATCAACAGCACCTGTCCTTAAAACCATCAACCCTCTGAACTTAAAACCATCAACCACCCCTGTCCTTAAAACCATCAACCCCCCTGTCCTTAAAACCATCAACTACACTGTCCTTAAAACCATCAACCCCACTGTCCTTAAAACCATCAACCCACTGAACTTAAAACCATCAAGCCCCCTGTCCTTAAAACCATCAACCCCACTGTCCTTAAAACCATCAACCCACTGAACTTAAAACCATCAAGCCCCTTGTCCTTAAAACCATCAACCCCCCTGTCCTTAAAACCATCAACATCCCTGTCCTTAAAACCATCAACCCCCCCTGTCCTTAAAACCATCAACCACCCCTGTCCTTAAAACCATCAACCCCCCCTGTCCTTAAAACCAACAAGCCCCCTGTCCTTAAAACCATCAACCCCCCTGTCCTTAAAATCATCAAACCTCCTGTCCTTAAAACCATCAACCCCCCTGTCCTTAAAACCATCAACCCCCCCTGTCCTTAAAACCATCAACCCCCCCTGTCCTTAAAACCATCAACCCCCCTGTCCTTAAAACCATCAACCCCCCCTGTCCTTAAAACCATCAATTCTTTGTCCTTAAAACCATCAACCCCCCTGTCCTTAAAACCATCAACCCCCCTGTCCTTAAAACCATCAACATCCCTGTCCTTAAAACCATCAACCCTGCCTGTCCTTAAAACCATCAACCTCCCCTGTCCTTAAAACCATCAATCCCCCTGTCCTTAAAACCATCAACCCCCCCTGTCCTTAAAACCATCAACTCCCCTGTCCTTAAAACCATCAACCCTCCCTGTCCTTATAACCCTCAACCCCCTGTCCTTAAAACAATCAACGACCCTGTCCTTAAAACCATCAACCCCCCTGTCCTTAAAATCATCAAACCTCCCTGTCCTTAAAACCATCAACCCTCCCTGTCCTTATAACCCTCAAATCCCCTGTCCTTAAAACCATCAACCTCCCTGTCCTTAAAACCATCAACCCTCCCTGTCCTTATAACCCTCAACCCCCCTGTCCTTAAAACCATCAACCACCCCTGTCCTT
>NW_021822725.1:217324-237206 GCF_901001165.1 Salmo trutta
GTCTGTGAGTCAGCTGGTATATTTAACTGGTAGTAACTGGTCTCTGTGTCAGCTGGTATATATAACTGGTAGTAACTGGTCTCTGTGTCAGCTGGTATATATAACTGGTAGTAACTGGTCTCTGTGTCAGCTGGTATATATAACTGGTAGTAACTGGTCTGTGTGGCAGCTGGTATATCTAACTGGTAGTGACTGGTCTGTGTATCAGCTGGTATATCTAACTGGTAGTGACTGGTCAGCTGGTATATCTAACTGGTAGTGACTGGTCTGTGTATCAGCTGGTATATCTAACTGGTAGTGACTGGTCAGCTGGTATATCTAACTGGTTGTAACTAGCAAGATAAATGACTTACATTGTCTAAGTATACATGAAGGGACCAACCTGTCAGTGTGGAAGAGGTGAAAGGTATTGTTGTCTATCAACAATGACAAGCCACCGGGGTCTGACAATCTAGATGGAAAATGACTGAGGATAATAGCGGACTATATTGCCACTCCTATTTGCCACATCTTCAATTTAAGCCTACTGGAGAGCATGTGCCCTCAGGCCTGGAGGGAAGGTGAAGTCATTCCTCTACCCAAGAATAGTAAAGACCCTTTTTACTGGCTCAAATAGCCCACCAATCAGCCTGTCACCAACCCTTAGTAAACTTCTGGAAAAAATGGTGTTTGACCAGATACAATGCTATTTCACAGTGAACAAATTGACGACGGACTTTCAGAACACTTATAGGGAAGGACACTCAACAAGCACAGCACTTACACAAATGACTGATGATTGGCTGTGTTGTTAGACTTCAGTGCAGCTTTTGACATTATCGATCATAGTCTGCTGCAAAAACGTATGTGTTATGACTTTACACCCCCTACTACAGCGACTGAAAACACTTAACAAAGAGCTGCAGTTAGTTTCCGAATGAGCTTGTCCTAAATATTTCCAAAACTACAAGCATTGTATTTGGGACAAATCATTCACTAAACCCTAAACCTCAACTAGGTCTCGTAATTAATAATGTGGAAATTGAGCAAGTTGAGGAGACTAAACTGCTTGGAGTAACCCTGGATTGTAAACTGTCATGGTCAAAACATATTGCTACAACAGTAGCTAAAATGGGGAGAAGTCTGTCCATAATAAAGTGTTGCTCTGCCTTCTTAACAACACTATCAACAAGGCAGGTCCTACAGGCCCTGGTTTTATCCCACCTGGACTACTGTTCAGTAGTGTGGTCAGGTGCCACAAAGAGGGACTTAGGAAAATTGATGTTGGCTCAGAACAGGGCAACACGGCTGACCCTTAAAAGTACACAGAGAGTTAACATGAATGACATGCATGTCAATCTCTCATGGCTCAAAGTGGAAGATCTTCCCTGTGGCTCAGTTGGTAGAGCATGGTGTTTGCAACGCCAGCATGGTGTGTGCAATGCCAGGGTTGTGGGTTTGATTCCCACGGGGGGCCGGTACAAAAAAATAAAAATAAATGCACGAAATGAAATGTATGCATTCACTACTATAAGTCGCTCTGGATAAGAGCGTCTGCTAAATGACTAAAATGTAAATGGAAGAGAGATTGACTTCATCACTACTTGTTTTTGTAAGAGGTGTTGACAAGCTGAATGTACCGAGCTGTCTGTTTAAACTACTAGCATACTAAATACTATGCATACCCCACGAGACATGCCACCAGAGGTCCCTTCACAGTCCCCAAGTCCAGAACAGACTATGGGAGGCACACAGTACTACATAGAGCCATGACTACATGGAACTTTGTTCCACATCAGGTAACTGACACCAGCAGTAGAATCAGATTTAAAAAGCAGGTAAAAATACACCTTATGGAACAACTGGGACTGTGAAGTAACACACACAAAGGTACAGACACATTGTGGTATTGTTGTATGGTGCTATTGAACATGTTGTGGATATGTGGTGGTGTAGGGATGTTATATGATGGACTGGTTGATCTTTAGTTCATTCAGTACAAACATAGTTCACTGTTTTCTCTGTTGTTTTATATGTAATGTGGGTGCTTTGGTGTGTTTGGACCCCAGGAAGAGTAGCTGCTGCCGTGGCAAATACACATGAAAGCAACAGAAGTAGTGGGAATGGGATTAGCATTATTCAACAACAACAATATTCATGAGAATAATAATACATTAAAGCAATGGTAGTAGACCAGTGTCAACATGACTGAGAAGACACATGATCTGGTATGAAAGACGAACCAAAACTAAATGGGAAATATTATCCACATTACATTGCACTTTACACTGGCTGCCCCTCAGGTTGTGGCAGGAGGACACATATTTGGCTTTTCACTGGCTGTCCCTCAGGTTGTGGCAGGAGGACACATATTTGGCTTTTCACTGGCTGTCCCTCAGGTTGTGGCAGGAGGACACATATTGGCTTTTCACTGGCTGTCCCTCAGGTTGTGGCAGGAGGACACATATTTGGCTTTTCACTGGCTGTCCCTCAGGTTGTGGCAGGAGGACACATATTTGGCTTTTCACTGGCTGTCCCTCAGGTTGTGGCAGGAGGACACATATTTGGCTTTTCATTGGCTGTCCCTCAGGTTGTGGCAGGAGGACACATATTTGGCTTTTCACTGGCTGTCCCTCAGGTTGTGGCAGGAGGACACATATTTGGCTTTTCACTGGCTGTCCCTCAGGTTGTGGCAGGAGGACACATATTTGGCTTTTCACTGGCTGTCCCTCAGGTTGTGGCAGGAGGACACATATTTGGCTTTTCGCTGGCTGTCCCTCAGGTTGTGGCAGGAGGACACATATTTGGCTTTTCACTGGCTGTCCCTCAGGTTGTGGCAGGAGGACACATATTTAGCTTTTCACTGGCTGTCCCTCAGGTTGTGGCAGGAGGACACATATTTGGCTTTTCACTGGCTGTCCCCCAGGTTGTGGCAGGAGGACACATATTTGGCTTTTCACTGGCTGTCCCTCAGGTTGTGGCAGCAGGACACATATTTGGCTTTTCACTGGCTGTCCCTCAGGTTGTGGCAGGAGGACACATATTTGGCTTTTCACTGGCTGTCCCTCAGGTTGTGGCAGGAGGACACATATTTGGCTTTTCACTGGCTGTCCCTCAGGTTGTGGCAGGAGGACACATATTTGGCTTTTCACTCAATAAATATGTGATTTTTTTTCTTCATCTTTTATAGTTTCAAATTCTTTGTACTGAATTATTATTTTGGGAAATAAATATTCTCTTAGGTCTGAGTATTTGTCACAGTGTAATAGGAAATACAGCTCTGTCTCTACCTCTCCCCTGGAGCAGAGTGATCACAGCCTGTCCTCTCTGGGCAGCCAGGTTTGTCTGTGACGACCGGTCTCTATAGCCAGACTGTCCTCTCTGGTCAGCCAGGTTTGTCTGTGATGACCGGTCTCTATAGCCAGACTGCCCTCTCTGGTCAGCCAGGTTTGTCTGTGATGACCGGTCTCTATAGCCAGACTGTCCTCTCTGGGCAGCCAGGTTTGTCTGTGACGACCGGTCTCTATAGCCAGACTGTACTCTCTGGTCAGCCAGGTTTGTCTGTGATGACCGATCTCTATAGCCAGACTGTCCTCTCTGGGCAGCCAGGTTTGTCTGTGACGACCGGTCTCTATAGCCAGACTGTCCTCTTTGGGCAGCCAGGTTTGTCTGTGACGACCGGTCTCTATAGCCAGACTGTCCTCTCTGGTCAGCCAGGTTTGTCTGTGACGACCGGTCTCTATAGCCAGACTGTCCTCTCTGGGCAGACAGGTTTGTCTGTGACGACCGGTCTCTATAGCCAGACTGTCCTCTCTGGTCAGCCAGGTTTGTCTGTGACGACCGGTCTCTATAGCCAGACTGTCCTCTCTGGGCAGCCATGTTTGTCTGTGACGACCGGTTTCTATCGCCAGACTGTCCTCTCTGGGCAGCCAGGTTTGTCTGTGACGACCGGTCTCTATAGCCAGACTGTCCTCTCTGGGCAGCCAGGTTTGTCTGTGATGACCGGTCTCTATAGCCACACTGTCCTCTCTGGGCAGCCAGGTTTGTCTGTGACGACCGGTCTCTATAGCCAGACTGTCCTCTCTGGGCAGCCAGGTTTGTCTGTGACGACCGGTCTCTATAGCCAGACTGTCCTCTCTGGTCAGCCAGGTTTGTCTGTGACGACCGGTCTCTATAGCCAGACTGTCCTCTCTGGGCAGCCAGGTTTGTCTGTGACGACCGGTCTCTATAGCCAGACTGTCCTCTCTGGGCAGCCAGGTTGTCTGTGACGACCGGTCTCTATAGCCACACTGTCCTCTCTGGACAGCCAGGTTTGTCTGTGACGACCGGTCTCTATAGCCAGACTGTCCTCTCTGGGCAGCCAGGTTTGTCTGTGACGACCGGTCTCTATAGCCAGACTGTCCTCTCTGGGCAGCCAGGTTTGTCTGTGACGACCGGTCTCTATAGCCAGACTGTCCTCTCTGGGCAGCCAGGTTTGTCTGTGACGACCGGTCTCTATAGCCAGACTGTCCTCTCTGGGCAGCCAGGTTTGTCTGTGACGACCGGTCTCTATAGCCAGACTGTCCTCTCTGGGCAGCCAGGTTTGTCTGTGACGACCTGTCTCTATAGACAGACTGTCCTCTCTGGACAGCCAGGTTTGTCTGTGACGACCGGTCTCTATAGCCAGACTGTCCTCTCTGGACAGCCAGGTTTGTCTGTGACGACCGGTCTCTATAGCCAGACTGTCCTCTCTGGGCAGCCAGGTTTGTCTGTGACGACCGGTCTCTATAGCCAGACTGTCCTCTCTGAGCAGCCAGGTTTGTCTGTGACGACCTGTCTCTATAGCCAGACTGTCCTCTCTGGGCAGCCAGGTTTGTCTGTGACGACCGGTCTCTATAGCCAGACTGTCCTCTCTGGGCAGCCAGGTTTGTCTGTGACGACCGGTCTCTATAGCCAGACTGTCCTCTCTGGGCAGCCAGGTTTGTCTGTGACGACCGGTCTCTATAGCCAGACTGTCCTCTCTGGACAGCCAGGTTTGTCTGTGACGACCGGTCTCTGTAGCCAGACTGTCCTCTCTGGACAGCCAGGTTTGTCTGTGACGACCGGTCTCTATAGCCAGACTGTCCTCTCTGGGCAGCCAGGTTTGTCTGTGATGACCGGTCTCTATAGCCAGACTGTCCTCTCTGGACAGCCAGGTTTGTCTGTGACGACCTGTCTCTATAGCCAGACTGTACTCTCTGGTCAGCCAGGTTTGTCTGTGACGACCGGTCTCTATAGCCAGACTGTCCTCTCTGGGCAGCCAGGTTTGTCTGTGACGACCGGTCTCTATAGCCAGACTGTCCTCTCTGGGCAGCCAGGTTTGTCTGTGACGACCTGTCTCTATAGCCAGACTGTACTCTCTGGTCAGCCAGGTTTGTCTGTGACGACCGGTCTCTATAGCCAGACTGTCCTCTCTGGGCAGCCAGGTTTGTCTGTGACGACCGGTCTCTATAGCCAGACTGTCCTCTCTGGGCAGCCAGGTTTGTCTGTGACGACCGGTCTCTATAGCCAGACTGTCCTCTCTGGGCAGCCAGGTTTGTCTGTGACGACCGGTCTCTATAGCCAGACTGTCCTCTCTGGGCAGCCAGGTTTGTCTGTGACGACCGGTCTCTATAGCCAGACTGTCCTCTCTGGGCAGCCAGGTTTGTCTGTGACGACCGGTCTCTATAGCCAGACTGTCCTCTCTGGACAGCCAGGTTTGTCTGTGATGACCGGTCTCTATAGCCAGACTGTCCTCTCTGGGCAGCCAGGTTTGTCTGTGATGACCGGCCTCTATAGCCAGACTGTCCTCTCTGGGCAGCCAGGTTTGTCTGTGATGACTGGTCTCTATAGCCAGACTGTCCTCTCTGGACAGCCAGGTTTGTCTGTGATGACTGGTCTCTATAGCCAGACTGTCCTCTCTGGACAGCCAGGTTTGTCTGTGATGACTGGTCTATATAGCCAGACTGTCCTCTCTGAGTCTGTACCTAGTCAGTGTTTTCCTCAGTTTTCTATTAGTCTCAGTGGTCAGATAGTCTGCCACCATGTACTGTCTGTTTAGAGCCAAATAGCATTGAAGTTTACGTTGATTTGTTTGATTTGTTTGTGGTGTCTTTCCAATAGATGATAGATTTTTCTTTTTGCTTTGTGATGATTTGGTTGGACCAGATTTTCTGACTGCTGTCTTGAGGCTCTATGGGATTGGTGTGGGTTAGTAAACTGATCCTCAGAACCAGCTGGCTGAGGGGACTCTTCTCTTGTTTCTTCTCTTGACATTGTAGGGCTGTGTGATGGAATGTTTTGGGGTCACTTGTTTTTAGATGGTTTTAAAATGTGATGACTCTTTTTGTCTATTCTAGTAAGGAGGGGGTACTGGCCCAATTCTGCTATACATACGTTATTTGGAGTTTTTCTTTGCACTTGCAGAACAGTCTTGAAAACTCTGCATGCAGTATTTTGACTGGATGTTTGTCCCATTTAGTAAATTCATTATTAGATAGCGGACCCCATACTTCACTGCCATATAGACCAATTGGTTCTGTAACTGATTAGAACATTTTGAGCCAGATTCTAATTGGAATTTCGATTTTAATGTTCTTTTTAATGGCGTAGAATGCTCTTCTGGCTTTGTCTCTCAGCTCATCATTCACAGCCACGTGAAAGCTACCTGTGCTGCTGATATTTAGTCCTAGAGACGTGTCTTTTTATGGTGTGTTCTAATATAAATGTGTTGAAATGGAATTTATATTTGTCATCCTGATTTCCTGACCTTTTTTGGAATATCATTATATTCGTTTTGTTTTTTATAGATTAACGGTCAGAGCCCAGGTCTGACAGAACCTGTGGTTAACGGTCAGAGCCCAGGTCTGACAGAACCTGTGATTAACGGTCAGAGCCCAGGTCTGACAGAACCTGTGATTAACGGTCAGAGCCCAGGTCTGACAGAACCTGTGGTTAACGGTCAGAGCCCAGGTCTGACAGAACCTGTGATTAACGGTCAGAGCCCAGGTCTGACAGAACCTGTTATTAACGGTCAGAGCCCAGGTCTGACAGAACCTGTGATTAACGGTCAGAGCCCAGGTCTGGTAGAACCTGTGGTTAACGGTCAGAGCCCAGGTCTGGTAGAACCTGTGGTTAACGGTCAGAGCCCAGGTCTGGTAGAACCTGTGCAGATGATCTAGGTGCTGCTGTAACTCCTCCTTAGTGGGAGACAGCAGCACCAGGTCATCTGTCTACAGTAGACCCTCCTTAGTGGGAGACAGCAGCACCAGGTCATCTGTGTACAGCAGACCCTCCTTAGTGGGAGACAACAGCACCAGGTCATCTGCGTACAGTAGACCCTCTTTAGTGGGAGACAGCAGCACCAGGTCATCTGTCTACAGCAGACCCTCCTTAGTGGGAGACAACAGCACCAGGTCATCTGCGTACAGTAGACCCTCTTCAGTGGGAGACAGCAGCACCAGGTCATCTGTCTACAGTAGACCCTCCTTAATGGGAGACAACAGCACCAGGTCATCTGCGTACAGCAGACCCTCCTTAGTGGGAGACAGCAGCACCAGGTCAACTGAATACAGCAGACCCTCCTTAGTGGGAGACAGCAGCACCAGGTCATCTGTCTACAGCAGACCCTCCTTAGTGGGAGACAGCAGCACCAGGTCAACTGTCTACAGCAGACCCTCCTTAGTGGGAGACAGCAGCACCAGGTCATCTGTCTACAGCAGACCCTCCTTAGTGGGAGACAACAGCACCAGGTCATCTGTCTACAGCAGACCCTCCTTAGTGGGAGACAGCAGCACCAGGTCATCTGTCTACAGCAGACCCTCCTTAGTGGGAGACAACAGCACCAGGTCATCTGTCTACAGCAGACCCTCCTTAGTGGGAGACAGCAGCACCAGGTCATCTGTCTACAGCAGACCCTCCTTAGTGGGAGACAACAGCACCAGGTCATCTGTCTACAGCAGACCCTCCTTAGTGGGAGACAGCAGCACCAGGTCAACTGAATACAGCAGATACTTGATTTCAGTGTTGTGTAGGGTGAGACCAGGTGAATTGATTTCAGTGTTGTTTAGGGTGAGACCAGGTACCTTGATTTCAGTGTTGTGTAGGGTGAGACCAGGTGCCCTGATTTCAGTGTTGTGTAGGGTGAGACCAGGTGCTGCAGATTTCAGTGTTGTGTATGGTGAGACCAGGTGAATTGATTTCAGTGTTGTGTAAGGTGAGACCAGGTGCCCTGATTTCAGTGTTGTGTAGGGTGAGACCAGGTGCCTTGATTTCAGTGTTGTGTAGGGTGAGACCAGGTGAATTGATTTCAGTGTTGTGTAGGGTGAGACCAGGTGCCTTGATTTCAGTGTTGTGTAGGGTGAGACCAGGTACCTTGATTTCAGTGTTGTGTATGGTGAGACCAGGTGAATTGATTTCAGTGTTGTGTAGGGTGAGACCAGGTGAATTGATTTCAGTGTTGTGTAGGGTGAGACCAGGTGCCTTGATTTCAGTGTTGTGTAGGGTGAGACCAGGTGAATTGATTTCAGTGTTGTGTAGGGTGAGACCAGGTGCCTTGATTTCAGTGTTGTGTAGGGTGAGACCAGGTACCTTGATTTCAGTGTTGTGTAGGGTGAGACCAGGTACCTTGATTTCAGTGTTGTGTAGGGTGAGACCAGGTGCCTTGATTTCAGTTTTGTGTAGGGTGAGACCAGGTACCTTGATTTCAGTGTTGTGTAGGGTGAGACCAGGTACCTTGATTTCAGTTTTGTGTAGGGTGAGACCAGGTGAATTGATTTCAGTGTTGTGTAGGGTCCCAGTCCACGAGGTACTGCAGGCCCCTCGCCCGGCATCTCGAGTCCAGAATGGCCCGTATGCTGTACGCCGGGGACCCCCCGATGTCCAGAGGGGGCGGAGGGACCTCCGGCACCTCATCTTCTTGAAGGGGACCAGCTACCACCAGCCTGAGGAGAGACACATGAAACGAGGGGTTAATACGGTAATAGGAAGGGAGTTGCAACTGATAACACACCTCGTTTATCCTCCTCAGGACTTTGAAGGGCCCCACACACTGCGGCCCCAGCTTCCGGCAGGGCACGCAGAGGGGCAGGTTCCGGGTCGAGAGCCAGACCCTGTCTCCCAGTGCGAACATGGGCGCCTCACTGCGGTGGCGGTCAGCACTCCTCTTCTGCCGCGCACTGGCCTCCTTTAGTGAGTCCTGGACGGCTCTCCAGGACTCCTTGGAGTGCTGGACCCAGTCCTCCACCGCAGGAGCCTCGGTCTGGCTCCGGTGCCATGGTGCCAGGACCGGCTGGTAACCTAACAAACACTGAAAGGGTGACATGTTAGTAGAGGAGTGGCGAAGTGAGTTCTGGGCTAATTCAGCCCAGGGAATATACCTCGCCCACTCCCCTGGCCGGTCCTGGCAATACGACCTCAGGAACCTGCCCACTTCCTGGTTCACCCTCTCCGCCTGCCCATTGCTCTCGGGGTGATAACCGGAGGTCAAACTGACCGAGACCCCCAGCCGCTCCATAAACGCTCTCCAGACCCTGGATGTGAACTGGGAACCTCGATCATGCTTGGAAAGATCAGAGGTTGGACCTAAGCAAGTGTTTAAATACTTCCCTACACATATAGAAAAAGGACCTAATTTCATTTGTGACATTTCATCCAACATAACGGACAGTTCATTGACTTAAGAATTTCAAAAAGTAAAATTTACTGTGGTCTGAGAGAGGTGTTAGTGGGCTGACTGTGAAGGCTCTGAGAGACTCTGGGTTTAGGTCGGTGAGGAAGTAGTCTACAGTGCTGCTGCCAAGGGATGAGCTGTAGGTGTACCTACCAAAAGAGTCCCCTCTCAGCCTACCATTGACTATGTACAGACCCAGCGTGTAACAGAGCTGTAGGTGTACCTACCAAAAGAGTCCCCTCTCAGCCTACCATTGACTATGTACAGACCCAGCGTGTAACAGAGCTGTAGGTGTACCTACCAAAGAGTCCCCTCTCAGCCTACCATTGACTATGTACAGACCCAGCGTGTAACAGAGCTGTAGGTGTACCTACCAAAAGAGTCCCCTCTCAGCCTACCATTGACTATGTACAGACCCAGCGTGTAACAGAGCTGTAGGTGTACCTACCATAAGAGTCCCCTCGAAGCCTACCATTGACTATGTACAGACCCAGCGTGTAACAGAGCTGTAGGTGTACCTACCAAAAGAGTCCCCTCTCAGCCTACCATTGACTATGTACAGACCCAGCGTGTAACAGAGCTGTAGGTGTACCTACCAAAAGAGTCCCCTCTCAGCCTACCATTGACTATGTACAGACCCAGCGTGTAACAGAGCTGTAGGTGTACCTACCAAAAGAGTCCCCTCTCAGCCTGCCATTGACTATGTACAGACCCAGCGTGTAACAGAGCTGTAGGTGTACCTACCAAAAGAGTCCCCTCTCAGCCTACCATTGACTATGTACAGACCCAGCGTGTAACAGAGCTGTAGGTGTACCTACCAAAAGAGTCCCCTCTCAGCCTACCATTGACTATGTACAGACCCAGCGTGTAACAGAGCTGTAGGTGTACCTACCAAAAGAGTCCCCTCTCAGCCTACCATTGACTATGTACAGACCCAGCGTGTAACAGAGCTGTAGGTGTACCTACCAAAAGAGTCCCCTCTCAGCCTGCCATTGACTATGTACAGACCCAGCGTGTAACAGAGCTGTAGGTGTACCTACCAAAAGAGTCCCCTCTCAGCCTACCATTGACTATGTACAGACCCAGCGTGTAACAGAGCTGTAGGTGTACCTACCAAAAGAGTCCCCTCTCAGCCTACCATTGACTATGTACAGACCCAGCGTGTAACAGAGCTGTAGGTGTACCTACCAAAAGAGTCCCCTCTCAGCCTACCATTGACTATGTACAGACCCAGCGTGTAACAGAGCTGTAGGTGTACCTACCAAAAGAGTCCCCTCTCAGCCTACCATCGACTATGTACAGACCCAGTGTTCCACAGAGCTTCACGAGCTGTTCTCCATTTTTGTTTTTCACTTTGTCATGGTTGTTTCTGGGTGGGTATTTAGGGAGGGAAAGGTTGTTGCTTCCTGGTAGGTGTTTATCTCCATGACTGTTAATAGTGTCTAGTTCTTCTGCTGTTCTAGCATTCAGGTCTCCACAGACCAGTATGTTGCCTTGAGCCTGAAAGTGACTCCTCTCCCCCTCTAGAATGGAGAAACTCTCTTCATTGAAGTAAGGTGACTCTGAGGGGGAATGTATGTGGCACAGAGGAAGACGTTTTTATCTGTTAAAATAGCCTCCTTGTTGATTTTTAACCAGATAAAGAATTCTCCTGTTTTGATTAATTCGATTGAATAAATTAGTTCAGATTTATACCATATTAGCATTCCTTCTGAGTCTCTGCCCTGTCCTGAGTCTCTGCCCTGTCCTGAGTCTCTGCCCTGTCCTGAGTCTCTGCCCTGTCCTGAGTCTCTGCCCTGTCCTGAGTCTCTGCCCTGTCCTGAGTCTCTGCCCTGTCCTGAGTCTCTGCCCTGTCCTGAGTCTCTGCCCTGTCCTGAGTCTCTGCCCTGTGTGATTCCTTTTAATTTAGTGTATGGTAGGATTATCTCCCTATAACCTAGTGGACAGCCAGTGGAAACATCACCTCTGCACCGTGTTTCCTGTAGTACTACAATATCAACATCAGCAATTTATTTCAGGAAGTCTGGGTTTCTGCTCTTTAGCCCAAAAGCAGATGACTTCAAACCCTGTAAATTCCAACATGCAACGTAAAAAGGCCTGCCTGCTGGGTAGGTCTGAAGCTGTCTGTGGCTCCTCCAGGTGTGGGTCTGCGGTGAGGGGGAGGGGGGTGGTAGGCCTGCCTGCTGGGTACGTCTGAAGCTGGCTGTGGCTCCTCCAGGTGTGGGTCTGCGGTGGGGGGAGGGGTGTGGTAGGCCTGCCTGCTGGGTACGTCTGAAGCTGGCTGTGGCTCCTCCAGGTGTGGGTCTGCGGTGGGGGGGAGGGGTGTGGTAGGCCTGCCTGCTGGGTACGTCTGAAGCTGGCTGTGGCTCCTCCAGGTGTGGGTCTGCGGTGGGGGGAGGGGCGTGGTAGGCCTGCCTGCTGGGTACGTCTGAAGCTGGCTGTGGTGGGCATTGAGGTTGGTGGTGCTGTGGTCGTGGCTGGGGGGTCCAGGGGGCTGGTGATCTCAGGGGGGTGGAGATTGCTCCGGTGTTCCTGGGTTGAGAGGTCGGGCTGTGGTTTAAAGCCATGTCCTTGAGTCTTGGCAAGGATGGGGACTGTCTCCCTGTACAGGTGAACATGGTCATAGAGACAGTCCAGATGGAGGGTGGGATGGTGGGCCAGGTGTACATTGGGTCGCAGGGCACAGTCCAGGGAGAGCCTGGCAATTAATCTTTGGATTGTGGCAAGGTGGAAGTCCTTCATTTGTAGAAGGGTTGACACCACAATCCTTTATTTGGGGAAGATTGCAGAGGCCTTCTCAAACCCTCCCTGCAGTGAAGTGGCCACCCTCTCCCTCTGAGCACGCAGGTCGTTGCTTCTGGTGTGTATGATTATGTGGCTTGATGACCCGAGCTGGGCCTTGTCAAGCAGCTCCATGGCACTCTGCGTTGTTGGGCACCACACCTTTCTCCTTTTGTGTCGAGGGAAAAGGTTATTCTCCTGAACAAACGTCCCATCAACAGGACGATGTCAGCCAGTGTTTCTTCTGGACTGGAGGGGGTAGAGGGGGGCTGGTGGGTGTTGGAGCTGGGGTGTGGCTGGTCTGTTAGGGACTGGAGGGGGTAGAGGGAGGCTGGTGGGTGTTGGAGCTGGGGTGTGGCTGGTCTGTTTCTTCTGGACTGGAGGGGGTAGAGGGGGGGATGGTGGGTGTTGGAGCTGGGGTGTGGCTGGTCTGTTAGGGACTGGAGGGGGTAGAGGGGGGATGGTGGGTGTTGGAGCTGGGGTGTGGCTGGTCTGTTAGGGACTGGAGGGTGTAGAGGGGGGATGGTGGGTGTTGGAGCTGGGGTGTGGCTGGTCTGTTAGGGACTGGAGGGGGTAGAGGGGGGATGGTGGGTGCTGGAGCTGGGGTGTGGCTGGTCTGTTAGGGACTGGAGGGTGTAGAGGGGGGATGGTGGGTGTTGGAGCTGGGGTGTGGCTGGTCTGTTAGGGACTGGAGGGTGTAGAGGGGGGCTGGTGGGTGTTGGAGCTGGGGTGTGGCTGGTCTGTTAGGGACTGGAGGGTGTAGAGGGGGGATGGTGGGTGTTGGAGCTGGGGTGTGGCTGGTCTGTTAGGGACTGGAGGGTGTAGAGGGGGGCTGGTGGGTGTTGGAGCTGGGGTGTGGCTGGTCTGTTAGGGACTGGAGGGGGTAGAGGGGGGCTGGTAGGTGTTGGAGCTGGGGTGTGGCTGGTCTGTTAGGGACTGGAGGATGTAGAGGGGGGGCTGGTGGGTGTTGGAGCTGGGGTGTGGCTGGTCTGTTAGGGACTGGAGGGGGTAGAGGGGGGATGGTGGGTGCTGGAGCTGGGGTGTGGCTGGTCTGTTAGGGACTGGAGGGGGTAGAGGGGGGATGGTGGGTGTTGGAGCTGGGGTGTGGCTGGTCTGTTAGGGACTGGAGGGGGTAGAGGGGGGATGGTGGGTGTTGGAGCTGGGGTGTGGCTGGTCTGTTAGGGACTGGAGGGTGTAGAGGGGGGCTGGTGGGTGTTGGAGCTGGAGTGTGGTGGGATGTGGCTGGTCTGTGCCGGTGCCACTGTCAGTGGGAGGCTGTTCTGTGGGCTGGGGGGAGACGTGCAGCAGGTAGGCAGGGCTGGGGAGGTCTGGCTGGTTGAGGTGGGCTCATAGAGTGATGATCTAGCTGCTCCTGCAGCCTGTCCTCTGTTCTCTTACCTCCTGCAGCCTGTCCTCTGTTCTCTTTCTCTCCTGCAGCCTGTCCTCTGTTCTCTTTCTCTCCTGCAGCCTGTCCTCTGTTCTCTTTCTCTCCTGCAGCCTGTCCTCTGTTCTCTTTCTCTCCTGCAGCCTGTCCTCTGTTCGCTTTCTCTCCTGCAGCCTGTCCTCTGTTCTCTTTCTCTCCTCCAGCCTGTCCTCTGTTCTCTTTCTCTCCTGCAGCCTGTCCTCTGTTCTCTTTCTCTCCTGCAGCTCCTCTCTTAGTGAGGTCAGCTCCTTAATACTGCTCTCACTGTCTTTTTGGAGCTCTCTCACCTCCTTTGCTAGATCGGCCTTGAGTCCGTCTCTCTCTTGCTGAACCTCTTTCAGCTGTGGTTGCAAGGCTGCTGTCCTGCTCTGTCCTCACCTTGGTTAGGAGCTCCTCTAAGGTCTGGTTGATGTTTACACCTTGGTTAGGAGCTCCTCTAAGGTCTGGTTGATGTTTACACCTTGGTTAGGAGCTCCTCTAAGGTCTGGTTGATGTTAACACCTTGGTTAGGAGCTCCTCTAAGGTCTGGTTGATGTTAACACCTTGGTTAGGAGCTCCTCTAAGGTAAGGATGTCTGGTTGATGTTAACACCTTGGTTAGGAGCTCCTCTAAGGTAAGGATGTCTCGTTGATGTTAACACCTTGGTTAGGAGATCCTCTAAGGTCTGGTTGATGTTTACACCTTGGTTAGGAGCTCCTCTAAGGTCTGGTTGATGTTAACACCTTGGTTAGGAGCTCCTCTAAGGTGAGGATGTCTGGTTGATGTTAACACCTTGGTTAGGAGCTCCTCTAAGGTCTGGTTGATGTTAACACCTTGGTTAGGAGATCCTCTAAGGTCTGGTTGATGTTAACACCTTGGTTAGGAGCTCCTCTAAGGTCTGGTTGATGTTTACACCTTGGTTAGGAGCTCTTCTAAGGTCTGGTTGATGTTAACACCTTGGTTAGGAGCTCCTCTAAGGTCTGGTTGATGTTTACACCTTGGTTAGGAGCTCCTCTAAGGTCTGGTTGATGTTTACACCTTGGTTAGGAGCTCCTCTAAGGTCTGGTTGATGTTAACACCTTGGTTAGGAGCTCCTCTAAGGTCTGGTTGATGTTAACACCTTGGTTAGGAGCTCCTCTAAGGTCTGGTTGATGTTAACACCTTGGTTAGGAGCTCCTCTAAGGTAAGGTGGAGTTTGTCTTGTGGGAGGGCATGTCACTGGTGGTGTCCTTCTCTCTCTCTGCTCTCCTTAATGGTCTGAAAGTCTGTTTCAAACAGCCTAATGTTACCTGGCACCATGACAGTCCCAGTCTAATGTTACCTGGCACCATGACTGTCCCAGTCTGTTTCAAACAGCCTAATGTTACCTGGCACCATGACAGTCCCAGTCTGTTTCAAACAGCCTAATGTTACCTGGCACCATGACAGTCCGTCTGTTTCAAACAGCCTAATGTTACCTGGCACCATGACAGTCCCAGTCTGTTTCAAACAGCCTAATGTTACCTGGCACCATGACAGTCCCAGTCTGTTTCAAACAGCCTGATGTTACCTGGCACCATGACAGTCCCAGTCTGTTTCAAACAGCCTAATGTTACCTGGCACCATGACAGTCCCAGTCTGTTACCTGGCACCATGACAGTCCCAGTCTGTTTCAAACAGCCTGATGTTACCTGGCACCATGACAGTCCCAGTCTGTTTCAAATAGCCAGATGTTACCTGGCACCATGACAGTCCCAGTCTGTTTCAAACAGCCTGATGTAACCTGGCACCATGACAGTCCCAGTCTGTTTCAAACAGCCTAATGTGACCTGGTACCATGACAGCCCCAGTCTCTTTCAAACAGCCTAATGTTACCTGGCACCATGACAGTCCCAGTCTGTTTCAAACAGCCTGATGTTACCAGGCACCATGACAGTCCCAGTCTGTTTCAAACAGCCTAATGTTACCTGGCACCATGACAGTCCCAGTCTGTTTCAAATAGCCTAATGTTACCTGGCACCATGACAGTCCCAGTCTGTTTCAAACAGCCTAATGTTACCTGGCACCATGACAATCCCAGTCTGTTTCAAACAGCCTAATGTTACCTGGCACCATGACAGTCCCAGTCTGTTTCATACAGCCTATTGTTACCTGGCACCATGACAGTCCCAGTCTGTTTCAAACAGCCCAATGTTACCTGGCACCATGACAGTCCCAGTCTGTTTCAAACAGCCTAATGTTACCTGGCACCATGACAGTCCCAGTCTGTTTCAAACAGCCTAATGTTACCTGGCACCATGACAGTCCCAGTCTGTTTCAAACAGCCTAATGTTACCTGGCACCATGACAGTCCCAGTCTGTTTCAAACAGCCTGATGTTACCTGGCACCATGACAGTCCCAGTCTGTTTCAAACAGCCTATTGTTACCTGGCACCATGACAGTCCCAGTCTGTTTCAAACAGCCTAATGTTACCTGGCACCATGACAGTCCCAGTCTGTTTCAAACAGCCTAATGTTACCTGTCACCATGACAGTCCCAGTCTGTTTCAAACAGCCTAATGTTACCTGGCACCATGACAGTCCCAGTCTGTTTCTAACAGCCTGATGTTACCTGGCACCATGACAGTCCCAGTCTGTTTCAAACAGCCTATTGTTACCTGGCACCATGACAGTCCCAGTCTGTTTCAAACAGCCTAATGTTACCTGGCACCATGACAGTCCCAGTCTGTTTCAAACAGCCTAATGTTACCTGGCACCATGACAGTCCATCTGTTTCAAACAGCCTAATGTTACCTGGCACCATGACAGTCCGTCTGTTTCAAACAGCCTAATGTACCTGGCACCATGACAGTCCCAGTCTAATGTTACCTGGCACCACGACAGTCCCAGTGTAATGTTACCTGGCACCACGACAGTCCCAGTCTAATGTTACCTGGCACCACGACAGTCCCAGTCTAATGTTACCTGGCACCACAACAGTCCCAGTCTAATGTTACCTGGCACCACGACAGTCCCATTCTAATGTTACCTGGCACCACGACAGTCCCAGTCTAATGTTACCTGGCACCACGACAGTCCCAGTCTAATGTTACCCTGCACCACGAGAGTCCCTGTCTAATGTTACCTGGCACCACGACAGTCCCAGTCTAATGTTACCTGGCACCACGACAGTCCCAGTCTTGTCAGGGTTGATTGATCGTGGTGCTGTCAGGGTCGTCTGTCTCTTTGACTTTCAGCTTCCACCCGTTACAGATTCCCTCTTTATGGATGGGTAGTGAGAGCCGACTGCTGAGCGCTATGCGTTTGGCTGGTCAGTGAGGGAGATGAGATGGATGGGTAGTGAGAGCCGACTGCTGAGCGCTATGCGTTTGGCTGGTCAGTGAGGGAGATGAGATGGATGGGTAGTTCTATGCGTTTGGCTGGTCAGTGAGGGAGATGAGATGGATGGGTAGTGAGAGCAGACTGCTGAGCGCTATGCGTTTGGCTGGTCAGTGAGGGAGATGAGATGGATGGGTAGTGAGAGCAGACCGCTGAGCGCTATGCGTTTGGCTGGTCAGTGAGGGAGATGAGATGGATGGGTAGTGAGAGCAGACTGCTGAGCGCTATGCGTTTGGCTGGTCAGTGAGGAAGGTGAGATGGATGGGTAGTGAGAGCAGACTGCTGAGCGCTATGCGTTTTTTATAGAGGTCTGGAAAAAGGGTTTCTGGCCTCTCCTTTTGGGAAAAGGGTTTCTGGCCTCTCCTTTTGGGAAAAGGGTTTCTGGCCTCTCCTTTTGTAGTTTCTGTTTAAAATCTTTCCTCATTGTGTCATTTTTTGCCTCTGGAGGGTATAGAATGGATTCAGCGCTGAGGGGGAGTCGGGACATGGTGCCTGTGGGCTCTACTGCTGCTGCTGCTCTGTTCTGCTGCTGCACCGTTGCCATGTCAACCAGTTTTGTTTGTCTGCTGCTGTTGCTAGCTAGCGCTAATTTAGCGTCCTTTTTGGTTTACTCACTTAGTTTGGCCGTTTGATGTAGTTGTATTAATTCCCCTTGCTAGGTTTGTTTTAGCTACATTTTTCTGGCTAGCTTGTTAGCCTGCTGGCTAGGTTTTTCTTGTGTGGCTAGCTAGCGATTGTCAAAACTTCTTCATTTGAGGTGCAAAGTTACTTTTTTCTATTCTTATTGAATAGAGTTGTTGTTCCTCACTTCTTGTCTCAAATTCTTTTTAGATTCAAGTGTATCATATTCTAAAAACAAAAAAACTGAAATAAATCTGGAGCTATCTCTCTCTCATCCCTTTCTACCCACTCCCTCTCTCCTCTCCCTCTCTCTCTCTTCTCCCTCTCTCTCCTTTCCATCTCTCTCCTCTCCCTCTCTCCTCTCCCTCTCTCTCTCCTCTCCCTCTCTCTCCTCTCCCTCTCTCATCTCCCTCTCCCTCTCTCTCTCCTCTCCCTCTCTCTCCTCTCCCTCTCTCATCTCTCTCCTCTCCCTCTCGCTCTGGATAAGACCGTCTGCTAAATGACTTAAATGTAAATGTGAATGTTAAATGTCTCTCTCCTATCCATCTCTCTCCTGTCTACCCCTCTCTCTCCTCTCCCTCTCTCTCCTATCCATCTCTCTCCTGTCTACCCCTCTCTCTCCTCTCCATCTCTCTCTTCTCCATCTCTCTCCTATCCATCTCTCTCCTGTCTACCCCTCTCTCTCCTCTCCCTCTCTCTCCTATCCATCTCTCTCCTGTCTACCCCTCTCTCTCCTCTCCATCTCTCTCTTCTCCATCTCTCTCCTATCCATCTCTCTCCTGTCTACCCCTCTCTCTCCTCTCCCTCTCTCTCCTTTCCATGAGGATCTTTCTTTGTCCTCCTCTTTACTCTACATCTTGATCCCTCCCTCTCTCTCTCTCTCTCTCTCTCTCTCGCTTTCTTTCTTCTCCATAATAATCCATTGACTTGTCTCTAGGGCCATTGAGAAAAGGAAGGATGAATGGATGGATAAGAAGGAGGGATAGATAAAGAGAAAGAGGCTAGTGGAGAGCTTTCATGTTTCTCCTCCGAACACAAAGACCTCTCTCTCTGTGTGAGAGGAAGAGTGGGATGGAGAGAGGGGGTGGGGAGAGAGAGAAACAGACAGACAGAGAGACAGATGAGAGAGAGACAGAGAGAGACAAAATGAGAGGTGAGAGAAAGACAGATGAGAGGTGAGAGAGAGACAGATGAGAGGTGTGACAGAGAAAGAGACAGAGAGAGACAGGATGAGAGGTGTGACAGAGAGAGAGACAGAGAGAGACAGGATGAGAGGTGTGAGAGAGAGACAGAGAGAGACAGGATGAGAGGTGTGAGAGAGAGAGACAGAGAGAGACAGGATGTGAGGTGTGAGAGAGAGAGACAGAGAGAGACAGGATGTGAGGTGTGAGATAGAGAGACAGAGAGAGACAGGATGAGAGGTGTGAGAGAGAGAGACCGATGAGAGACAAGATGAGAGAGAGAGAGAGAGACAGAGAGAGACAGGATGAGAGGTGTGAGAGACACAGAGAGACAAGATGAGAGAGAGAGACAGAGAGAGACAGGATGTGATTTGTGAGAGAGAGACAGAGAGAGACAGGATGTGAGAGGTGTGACAGAGAGAGAGAGACAGAGAGAGACAGAGAGACGGGATAAGAGGTGTGAGACAGAGAGAGAGAGACAGAGAGAGAGACAGAGAGAGACAGGATGGGAGGTGTGAGAGAGGGAGAGACAGAGAGAGACAGGATGAGAGGTGTGAGAGAGGGAGAGACAGAGAGAGACAGGATGAGAGGTGAGACAGAGAGAGAGACAGAGAGAGACAGGAAGAGAGGTGTGTGAGAGAGAGAGACAGAGAGAGACAGGATGAGAGGTGTGAGAGAGGGAGACAGAGAGAGACAGGATGAGAGGTGTGAGAGAGAGAGAGACAGAGAGAGACAGGATGTGAGGTGTGAGAGAGAGAGACAGAGAGAGACAGGATGGGAGGTGTGAGAGAGGAGAGACAGAGAGAGACAGGATGAGAGGTGTGAGAGAGGGAGAGACAGAGAGAGACAGGATGAGAGGTGAGACAGAGAGACAGAGAGACAGATGAGAGAGAG
>NW_021822725.1:237706-242706 GCF_901001165.1 Salmo trutta
ATACTACTCGTCTCCCTCCCTCTCCTTCCCTCAGTCCTCTCCCTCTCTCTCCTCTACTCCCTCCCTCTCCTTCTCTCAGTCCTCTCTCTCTCTGTCTCTCTCCTCCCCTCCTTCCACTCCCCCTTTCTCTCTTATTCTCCCTCCCTCCCCTCCCTCCCTCCCTCCCTCCCTCCCTCCCTCTTTTTCACTTTCTCTGAGTGATAAACCATATCATTTCGTTCCCTGTTTAGCTGAAAACAAATTAGTCTCCATTCACACCCTGCCACAGAGATAAGAGGTGGGCAGAGAGTCGGCATTGTGTGTGTGGTAATGATGATGATGATGGTATCTCGTTTTGCTCGTCCACAGTGTGAGAATGAATATGAAACACACCAACACACATACAGGCACATCAGTTATAACACGGAGAAGAATGTAACAAGGATTAGACGTGTGTAGATTAATGTGTGTGTGTGTGTGTGTGTGTGTGTGTGTGTGTGTGTGTGTGTGCGTGCGTGCGTGCGTGCGTGTGTGTGTCACTCTGCTGCTCCGTCTCATAGTTGAAGTGGCAGTGTGTTAAACCAATACCGAGGTGTTTGTTTACCAGCGGGTAAATTCCACAATAACGGAATGACACAGACTCAGATTTTTCACTCTAAAATATATGCCAAACAAAAAGCATTGATTTCAAAAGTTTAACAAACCATACAACTCTATGCAGAACAACTACTTTTAACAATTTACAAAGAACATTTTACCTGGTCTATTTTACATTTTACAAAAAGTTTACACTTGTTGTATTCGGTGCGTGTGACTAATTAAGTTTGCTTTGATTTTTTTCATTCCGCCGATTCTGTTGAAACACGTTTCTAAAACGGAAGCAAACGGAATGAAACAGGGATAAACATACCTGTACTTTTTACTGTTTGCATTAACAATGAAAGCAGTGTTGTGTTGTGACTCATAGTAACCTATCAAACTCTGTCATATCAGTTACATGGTTATGTTGTGACTCATAAAGAATTAATCCACAAACTACACACAACCTAATGAGTTGCTCCCAATCTGAGAGGACACAATCTAAAGACACACATAGGACTTAATGAGTTTCCATACAGAGCTGCTGATTAAAGACATGTTATTAAATATGAAAGGATCCTCACTGCCCTGCTAATCCAATTAACTGAACACAATACAAACACCTTATTCCCCATCATCTCTCATACTGTGTGTGTGTGTGTGTGTGTGTGTGTGTGTGTGTGTGTGTGTGTGTGTGTGTGTGTGTGTGTGTGTGTGTGTGTGTGTGTGTGTGTGTGTGTGTGTGTGTGTGTGTGTGTGTGTGTGGCTCAGTTGGTAGAGTGTGGCATTTCCAACGCCAGGGTTATGGGTTCATATCCAGCGGTGGACCAGTATGAAAATGTATGCACTCACTACTGTAGTGGCTCTGGATCAGAGTCTCTACTAAATGACTCACTACTGTAGTGGCTCTGGATCAGAGTCTCTACTAAATGACTCACTACTGTAGTGGCTCTGGATCAGAGTATCTACTAAATGACTCACTACTATAATGGCTCTGGATCAGAGTCTCTACTAAATGACTCACTACTGTAGTGGCTCTGGATCAGAGTCTCTACTAAATGACTCACTACTGTAGTGGCTCTGGATCAGAGTCTCTACTAAATGACTCACTACTGTAGTGGCTCTGGATCAGAGTCTCTACTAAATGACTCACTACTGTAGTGGCTCTGGATCAGAGAGTCTGCTAAATGACTCACTACTGTAGTGGCTCTAGATCAGAGTCTCTACTAAATGACTCACTACTGTAGTGGCTCTGGATCAGAGTCTCTACTAAATGACTCACTACTGTAGTGGCTCTGGATCAGAGTCTCTACTAAATGACTCACTACTGTAGTGGCTCTGGATCAGAGTCTCTACTAAATGACTCACTACTATAATGGCTCTGGATCAGAGTCTCTACTAAATGACTCACTACTGTAGTGGCTCTGGATCAGAGTCTCTACTAAATGACTCACTACTGT
Source organism: Salmo trutta (assembly GCF_901001165.1). Classification (NCBI taxonomy): domain Eukaryota; kingdom Metazoa; phylum Chordata; class Actinopteri; order Salmoniformes; family Salmonidae; genus Salmo; species Salmo trutta. The sequence goes on from NW_021822725.1 coordinate 239,725, forward strand.
AGTGGCTCTGGATCAGAGTCTCTACTAAATGACTCACTACTGTAGTGGCTCTGGATCAGCGAGTCTGCTAAATGACTCACTACTGTAGTGGCTCTGGATAAGAGAGTCTGCTAAATGACTCACTACTGTAGTGGCTCTGGATAAGAGAGTCTGCTAAATGACTCACTACTGTAATGGCTCTGGATAAGAGAGTCTGCTAAATGACTCACTTCTGTAGTGGCACTGGATAAGAGAGTCTGCTAAATGACTCTCTACTGTAGTGGCTCTGGATAAGAGAGTCTGCTAAATGACTCACTACTGTAGTGGCTCTGGATAAGAGAGTCTGCTAAATGACTCACTACTGTAGTGGCTCTAGATCAGAGAGTCTGCTAAATGACTCACTACTGTAGTGGCTCTGGATTAGAGAGTCTGCTAAATGACTCACTACTGTAGTGGCTCTGGATTAGAGAGTCTGCTAAATGACTCACTACTGTAGTGGCTCTGGATTAGAGAGTCTGCTAAATGACTCACTAATGTAGTAACTCTGGATCTGAGAGGTCTATATATGTGTGTGTGTGTGTGTGTGTGTCAGTGTTTTGACTGTTAGACCAAGTAGAGGACCAGACACAATAAGAACCTAGAATGTGAACCTGGTTTTGGTCTCCGTAGGAACTGACTAGACTGCTCCTCCTCTCCACTAGAGAGCTGTGCTGCATTGCAGATATCACCTCTCTCTCCCTCCCTGTCTCTCTCTCTCTTTCTCTCTCACTCTCAATTTGAATAAGTTACATTTCCCCAGCATGATCCTTCATTTTACCAAACAAAGTGGCAGGGTCAGGCTGTTGAAATGACAGATTGCAGATCAGTCCTTTTTAAGTGTTCTGGTACTTCCCAAAATGACAACATATTCCCTATATAATGTACTTCTATTGTAGAGAGGACTGTATGCTGTTTAAGGCTCCTGTCGACCCTGGTAGAAAGGAGTGCACTACGAAGGGAACAAGGTGCCATTTAGGGCCCCCAGCCTCCTGTGCTAGGTTGGGAGAGAGAGAAAGACTCGGTTATTATGAACCTCATTATGGCTGTGGAGTCAGGCCAAATGATACAGCTCGTCACACAGACACACACCGGCTGTGGGACAGAAACGGTTCCAGCAGGCCCGGCACGTCCCACTGAGAATTAAGGGAATGACCTTGGAGAACACACAGTCGGATCAGTACTCTAGAATCACACAGCGGGGCCAGCCCACACAACAGCAGGACACACTTTAGGAATCTGCTCCTTAAAATAACTAGGGATAGACGTTTTTACATTGACATGTTTTATCATTTAGCGTACGCTCTTATTCAGAACGACTGAGGGTTAACTGACAGCGATGTCTTTCAAGAGGCTAGTGAACCACATGAGGGATGTGGGATACCTACTCCTCAGCCTGAAGACACAGTGATATCAAGAGGCTAGTGAAACACATGAGGGATGTGGGATACCTACTCCTCAGCCTGAAGACACAGTGATATCAAGAGGCTAGTGAACCACATGAGGGATGTGGGATACCTACTCCTCAGCCTGAAGACACAGTGATATCAAGAGGCTAGTGAAACACATGAGGGATGTGGGATACCTACTCCTCAGCCTGAAGACACAGTGATATCAAGAGGCTAGTGAACCACATGAGGGATGTGGGATACCTACTCCTCAGCCTGAAGAGACAGTGATATCAAGAGGCTAGTGAAACACATGAGGGATGTGGGATACCTACTCCTCAGCCTGAAGAGACAGTGATATCAAGAGGATAGTGAAACACATGAGGGATGTGGGATACCTACTCCTCAGCCTGAAGAGACAGTGATATCAAGAGGCTAGTGAAACACATGAGGGATGTGGGATACCTACTCCTCAGCCTGAAGAGACAGTGATGAGACAGTGGTGTTCCGTGGCTCTGAGATGGTGGTCAGCACCAGTCAGGCTGCTCAACATCCACTTCGAAATCCGACGTCCGTCTCGGTACCCAGGACATCGGGAGATGGCTTGAAAACCAACAGCCACTAGGGGGCAACGGTGAGCTGTATTCCATCTAGTAGGCTTGGGTTTTGCTGGGGCGTTGTGGACGGGATGGTGGATAGATGTGAGCTGCAAGCTCTGGCTCTGAGGGAGTGGTTGGAACTATTGTGGAGTGTTTTTTTCAAGGGAGGGGAGATGGAGGGAGGGGGGGAGGGAGGTGTGATAGACTTTTCTTGTTTGGTTAGCCTTTCCCCTGAGGGAATGAGGGCTCTCCAGAGGAATCAGAATGAAGGTAGTCAGGTAATGAAGGTAATGATTCATTAATTTGTTCATTACAAGGACAAGGACGCTCCATCCAGGTATGTGTTTGTTGTGACTCAGACCAGACTAGACCCCCTCCAGAAGGAAATACCAAGGTGGATAATACCTGTTGCATTTGATAGAGGTGAATCTCTCACTTTAATCAATAAAGAAAGAACCCATTATTATTAATATTACGGGTCATTGACTGTAGTTCACCCATTGTGACATCATCCTGGCCGTTGACTGTAGTTCACCCATTGTGACATCATCCTGGCCATTGACTAGTTTACCCATTGTGACATCATCCTGGCCGTTGACTGTTGTTCACCCATTGTGACATCATCCTGGCCGTTGACTGTTGTTCACCCATTGTGACATCATCCTGGCCATTGACTGTAGTTTACCCATTGTGACATCATCCTGGCCATTGACTAGTTTACCCATTGTGACATCATCCTGGCCGTTGACTGTAGTTCACCCATTGTGACATCATCCTGGCCGTTGACTGTAGTTTACCCATTGTGACATCATCCTGGCCGTTGACTGTAGTTCACCCATTGTGACATCAACGATATGGCCTTGACTATGTGTAGATAATGGAGTGTTTTCTATGGGGCGTTTTGCTCCTATGCATGCGCGAGCACACACACATACAAACACACAGAGAGAGAGAGAGAGACCTAAAGAGAGAGGGAGAGA
>NW_021822725.1:247706-260206 GCF_901001165.1 Salmo trutta
GACGGAACCTGTATGATGGCTTGTTACACAAAGAGAGGGGGTTGGGCTTGAATGAAAGAGCGGGAAGACTGAGGAACAAAGGGAGAAGCTGTGCCATCGTAAATACAGTATCTTATACATTCTAAATTACCGCCCAATTGGAAAAGGAAAATGCAATAAATATTTACTCTGAGCTGCGCTTCGGTAGGTTGGTCATAGATGCTGGCCGTCTTGGCCAACAGAGATCTTCCTGTCCTCTGAAGAATGTCTCTGGTGGTAAATTGGATACGTTGTAGTATCTTCGTTGTGTGTTAGACTGGATACGTCGTCCATCCTTTTCTAGCCCACGTTTACAGCTGCTGTTGCTAACTCAACGGCTAGGATGTCTCACTTCTTTAGTGAATAAGAGTTCAAAGTTCATACCATTCACAACCAAAGCTCACGCTGAGGTTGGCTTAGTTCTGTAGTTGACATGTTAGTCCTTTTTAACGTATGGACCGTCGTCCTATCATCCTCGGAACAGAAGGTTACATTTTCGTCAAGGGCTTATATAGTGGAGGGAGAGAAGGGTGTGTTTCATAGTTTATAACCCATGTTTCTTCACAGGGGCGGGCCACTGATTGAGCAGGGCTCTAACCTTATGAAAACCCAATTCTCTCATTTGGAAGCTAAAATTACATTTCATCTTTTCACAAATAGTTTCATTTAAATTGCATTTAAATTGAACAACAATTCCATGTGAATCTGATAACTATAATGTGTAGACTTTCCCAGATACAGTTTATGTTGTCCTGTCATCAGTCATAATGTCTCAGATGACAACCGAACTGACATCATATTCATTAAGTACCAACGCATATTTTCAACTGGTTCTATTACCGAAATATGGTTCCTTTCCCCCCACTTGTTTGATGTTCCCAGACTCTTTATGTTTAACAAAGGCTATTCAAGAGTCCTTCAGTAGAGTCGGAGAGAGAGGGAAGGGAGAAAGGTATTTATGGGGGAGTCATAAACCTTACCCACAGGCCAACGTCATGACAGTCTCTTTACTGCAAGCCTACTTAATAACCCGCCCCTTTAAGTGGTCCTGCAGGATTCCTCATCTATCTATCTGTCACAGAGAAGAAAATAAGACAAATACATGGATAGAAGAGGAGAGGAGAAGAGAAACAGAAGAGGAGAGGAGAGGAGAAACAGGAGAGGAGAGGAGAAACAGGAGAGGAGAGGAGAAACAGGAGAGGAGAGGAGAAACAGGAGAGGAGAGGAGAAACAGGAGAGGAGAGGAGAAACATAGGAGAGGAGAAACAGAGGAGAGGAGAAACAGAGGAGAGGAGAAACAGAGGAGAGGAGAGGAGAAACAGAGGAGAGGAGAAACAGAGGAGAGGAGAAACAGAGGAGCGGAGAGGAGAAACAGAGGAGAGGAGAAACAGAGGATAGGAGAAACAGAGGAGAGGAGACACAGAGGAGAGGAGAAACATAGGAGAGGAGAAACAGGAGAGGAGAGGAGAAACAGGAGAGGAGAAACAGGAGAGGAGAGGAGAAACAGGAGAGGAGAAACAGGAGAGGAGAAACAGAAGAGGAGAGGAGAGAAACAGAAGAGGAGAGGAGAGAAACAGAAGAGGAGAGAAACAGAAGAGGAGAGGAGAGAAACAGAAGAGGAGAGGAGAACAGAAGAGGAGAGGAGAGAGGAGAAACAGAAGAGGAGAGGAGAGGAGAAATAGAAGAGGAGAGGAGAGGAGAAACAGAGGAGGAGAGGAGGAGAGGAGAAAACAGAGAGGAGAGGAGAAACAGGAGAGGAGAGGAGAGAAAAGAAGAGAGGAGAAACAGAAGAGGAGAGGAGAGGAACAGAAGAGGAGAGGAGAAACAGAAGAGGAGAGGAGAAACAGAAGGAGAGGAGAAACAGGAGAGGAGAGGAGAGAAACAGAGGAGAGGAGAGAAACAGAAGAGAGGAGAAACAGAAGAGAGGAGAAACAGAAGAGAGGAGAAACAGAAGAGAGGAGAAACAGAAGAGAGGAGAAACAGAAGAGAGGAGAGAAACAGAGGAGGAGAGGAGAGAAACAAGAGGAGAGGAGAGAAACGAGAGGAGAGGAGAGAAACAGGAGAGGAGAGGAGAAACAGAGGAGGAGAGGAGAAACAGAGGAGGAGAGAGGAGAAACAGAAGAGGAGAGGAGAAACAAGAGGAGAGGAGAAACAGAAGAGGAGAGGAGAAACAGGAGAGGAGAGGAGAAACAGGAGAGGAGAGGAGAAACAGAAGAGGAGAGGAGAAACAGAAGAGGAGAGGAGAAACAGAAGAGGAGAGGAGAAACAGAGGAGAGGAGAAACAGAGGAGAGGAGAAACAGAGGAGAGGAGAAAATAGGAGAGGAGAAACAGAGGAGAGGAGAAACATAGGAGAGGAGAAACAGAGGAGAGGAGAAACAGAGGAGAGGAGAAACAGAGGAGAGGAGAAAACAGGAGAGGAGAAACAGGAGAGGAGAAACATAGGAGAGGAGAGGAGAAACAGAGGAGAGGAGAAACATAGGTGAGGAGAGGAGAAACAGAGGAGAGGAGAAACATAGGAGAGGAGAGGAGAAACAGAGGAGAGTAGAAACATAGGAGAGGAGAAACAGAGGAAAGGAGAAACAGAGGAGAGGAGAAACAGGAGAGGAGAAACAGGAGAGGAGAAACAGGAGAGGAGAAACAGGAGAGGAGAAACAGAGGAGAGGAGAAACAGAAGAGGAGAAACAGGAGAGGAGAAACATAGGAGAGGAGAGGAGAAACAGAGGAGAGGAGAAACATAGGAGAGGAGAAACATAGGAGAGGAGAAACAGAGGAGAGGAGAAACATAGGAGAGGAGAGGAGAAACAGGAGAGGAGAGGAGAAACAGGAGAGGAGAAACAGGAGAGGAGAAACAGGAGAGGAGAAACAGGAGAGGAGAAACAGGAGAGGAGAGGATAAACAGAAGAGGAGAGGAGAAACAGAGGAGAGGAGAACAGAGGAGAGGAGAGAAACAGAGAGGAGAGGAGAAACAGAAGAGGAGAGGAGAAACAGAAGAGGAGAGGAGAAACAGAGGAGAGGAGAAACTGGAGAGGAGAGTAGAAACAGGAGAGGAGAGGAGAAACAGAAGAGAGGAGAAACAGAGGAGGAGAGGAGAAACAGAAGAGGAGAGGAGAAAACAGAGGAGAGGAGAAACAGGAGAGGAGAGGAGAAACAGGAGAGGAGAGGAGAAACAGAAGAGAGGAGAAACAGGAGGAGGAGAGGAGAAACAGAAGAGGAGAGGAGAAACAGAGAGGAGAGGAGAGGAGAAACAGAGGAGAGGAGAAACAGGAGAGGAGAGGAGAGGAGAAACAGAGGAGAGGAGAAACAGGAGAGGAGAGGAGAAACAGAAGAGGAGAGGAGAGGAGAAACAGAGGAGGGAGAAACAGGAAGAGGAGAGGAGAGGAGAAACAGAGGAGAGAGAAACAGGAGAGGAGAGGAGAAACAGAAGAGGAGAGGAGAAACAGAAGAGGAGAGGAGAGGAGAAACAGAAGAGGAGAGGAGAGGAGAAACAGAAGAGGAGAGGAGAGGAGAGGAGAAACAAGAGAGGAGAGGAGAAACAGAGGAGAGGAGAAACAGAAGAGAGGAGAAAACAGAAGAGAGCAGAAACAGAAGAGAGGAGAAACAGAAGGAGAGGAGAAACAGAAGAGAGGAGAAACAGAAGAGAGGAGAGAAACAGAGGAGGAGAGGAGAGGAGAAACAGAGGAGAGGAGAAACAGGAGAGGAGAGGAGAGAAACAGGAGAGGAGAGGAGAAACAGAAGAGGAGAGGAGAGGAGAAACAGAAGAGGAGAGAAACAGAAGAGGAGAGGAGAGAAACAGAAGAGGAGAGGAGAGGAGAAACAGAAGAGGAGAGGAGAGAAACAGAAGGAGAGGAGAAACAGAAGAGGAGAGGAGAGGAGAAAAAAAGGAGGAGAGGAGAGGAGAAACAGAAGAGGAGAGGAGAAACAGAGGAGAGGAGAAACAGAGGAGAGGAGAAACAGAAGAGAGGAGAAACAGAAGAGAGGAGAAACAGAAGAGAGGAGAGAAACAAAGGAGGAGAGGAGAGGAGAAACAGAAGAGGAGAGGAGAAACAGAAGGAGAGGAGAAACAGGAGAGGAGAGGAGAAACAGAGGAGAGGAGAAACAGAAGAGAGGAGAAACAGAAGAGAGGAGAAACAGAAGAGAGGAGAAACAGAAGAGAGGAGAAACAGAAGAGAGGAGAAACAGAAGAGAGGAGAGAAACAGAGGAGGAGAGGAGGAGAAACAAGAGGAGAGGAGGAGAACGAGAGGAGAGGAGAGAGAAACAGGAGAGGAGAGGAGAAACAGAGGAGAGGAGAAAACAGAGGAGGAGAGAGGAGAAACAGAAGAGGAGAGGAGAAACAAGAGGAGAGGAGAAACAGAAGAGGAGAGGAGAAACAGGAGAGGAGAGGAGAGAAACAGGAGAGGAGAGAAACAGAAGAGGAGAGGAGAAACAGAAGAGGAGAGGAGAGAAACAGAAGAGGAGAGGAGAGAAACAGAGGAGAGGAGAAACAGAGGAGAGGAGAAAACAGAGAGGAGAAACAGAGGAGAGGAGAAAATAGGAGAGGAGAAACAGAGGAGAGGAGAAACATAGGAGAGGAGAAACAGAGGAGAGGAGAAACAGAGGAGAGGAGAAACAGGAGAGGAGAAACAGGAGAGGAGAAACATAGGAGAGGAGAGGAGAAACAGAGGAGAGGAGAAACATAGGTGAGGAGAGGAGAAACAGAGGAGAGGAGAAACATAGGAGAGGAGAGGAGAAAACAGAGGAGAGTAGAAACATAGGAGAGGAGAAACAGAGGAGAGGGAGAAAACAGAGGAGAGGAGTGCCGAAAACAGGAGAGGAGATAACAGGAGAGGAGACAACAGGAGAGGAGAAACAGAGAGAGAGAAAGAAACAGGGAGAGGAGAAACAGAAGAGGAGAAACAGGCGAGAGGAGAAACAGAAGAGGAGAGGAGAAGGAGAACAGAGGAGAGGAGAAACAGGAAGGACGCGAGGAGAACAAGAGGAGAGGAGAGAAACAGAAGAGGAGAGGAGAGAAACAGGAGAGGAGAGGAGAAACAGAAGAGGAGAGGAGAAACAGAAGAGGAGAGGAGAGAAACAGAAGAGGAGAGGAGAAACAGAAGAGGAGAGGAGAAACAGAAGAGGAGAGGAGCAACAGGAGAGGAGAGGAGAAACAGAGGAAGAGGAGAGAAACAGAAGAGAGGAGAAACAGAAGAGAGGAGAAACAGAAGAGAGGAGAGAAACAGAGGAGGAGAGGAGAGAAACAAGCGGAGAGGAGAGAAACGAGAGGAGAGGAGAAACAGGAGAGGAGAGGAGAAACAGAAGAGAGGAGAAACAGAGGAGGAGAGAGGAGAAACAGAGGAGGAGAGGAGAAACAAGAGGAGAGGAGAAACAGAGGAGAGGAGAGAAACAGAAGAGGAGAGGAGGAGAGAAACAGAAGAGGAGAGGAGAAACAGGAGATGAGAGGAGAAACAGGAGAGGAGAAACAGGAGATGAGAGGAGAAACAGAAGAGGAGAGGAGAAACAGGAGAGGAGAGGAGAAACAGAAGAGGAGAGAAACAGAAGAGGAGAGAAACAGAAGAGAAGAGGAGAAAGAAGAGGAGAGGAGAGAAACAGAAGAGGAGAGGAGAGAAACAGAAGAGGAGAGGAGAGAAACAGAAGAGGAGAGGAGAGAAACAGAAGAGGAGAGGAGAGAAACAGAAGAGGAGAGGAGAGAAACAGAAGAGGAGAGGAGAGAAACAGAAGAGGAGAAACAGAGGAGAAGAGTAGAGAAGAGTAGTGTAGAGGAGAAACAGAAGAGGGGCTGTGTGGTGCCTCACCCATCTAAGTTAATGGAGCCCGGAGGGTGTTATCTGAACTGGCTCAAAGAGGATCAATGGTTCTTCATATTTCACTTCACAGCTTTTTAAAGGGGCAATCTGGGATTCAAACACAAACGCAGACACCCCTCCACTTGTTTTGGTAAACAGCTGACAGATAGTGATGTAGAAAATGAATGATATGGAGGGTGTGCTGGTCCGTGTGTGTGTGTGTGGGGGTGTGTATTCTATGTGTCTGTGGCTGTATTTAGACCGGCAGCTCAATTCTGATCTTTATTCCTCTAATTGGTCTTTTGACCAATGACATCAAATCTTTTCGCATCAGATCTTTTGACCAATCACATCAGATCTTCTCGCATCAGATCTTTTGACCAATCGCATCCGATTTTTTTCACATCTGACCAATTAGTGAAAAGAAGATCAGAATTGTCCTGCCTGTCTAATATGAGCTGGTGGGGGTGCTTGTGTCTGTGTGTGTTGTGAATATTGAGTGTGTTTTGAAGACTGCCTCCTCGTCTCTCATGTGTGTGTTGTTGCCGTAGGGCTGGTGAAGCCTATAAAGGAACAGACGTGTGTCTGTGTGTCTTTAGAGGACCAGTGTTGTTGAATCTGTCACACCCTGCTGTTCCCCCTGAAGGTAACAGTTGTTACTGTCCCAACAACAACCAGAGAACGTGGAACGCAACGGAAGGCAGCGGAATCCATTCTACCCCGCGGCCAAACCTCTCTCTCTCTCTCTCTCTCTCTCTCTCTCTCTCTCTCTCTCTCTCTCTCTCTCTCTCTCTCTCTCTCTACATGGTAGTCGAAGTGTGGCTTGCTTTATGTACATTAAATAAAGATGTTTTTATGACTGCAGGTCATCAGCCACCAGCAACCTGGGCACTTTCATAACGTGTTGAAGTGATGTTTCATACACTACAGGTCTAAAGTTTTCTAACACCTACTCATTCAAGGGTTTTTCTTTATTTTTACTATTTTCTACAATGTAGAATAATAGTAAAGACATCAAAACTATTAAGTAACACATATAGAATCATGTAGTAACCAAAAAAGTGTTAAACAAATCCAAATATATTTTATATTTGAGATTCTTCAAATAGCCACCCTTTGCCTTTGTCACGGTTGTGTGGAGAAACGGACCAAGGCGCGGCGTGCTCTGAGTTCCACATCTTTATTTAGGTGAAACTTTCAAAACAAAACGAAACAAACAACGAACCGTAACATCAGAGGTGCACATGCACTAACTCAAAACAAGATCCCCAAAAAACACAGTGGGGAAATGGCTGCCTAAATATGATCCCCAATCAGAGACAATGATAAACAGCTGCCTCTAATTGGGAACCGTACCAGGCATAGAACTAGACAACATAGATAGGAACACCCCCCCCTAGTCACACCCCGACCTAACCAAAATAGAGAATAAAAAAGGCTCTCTATGGTCAGGGCGTGACAGCCTTGATGACAGCTTTGCACACTCTTGGTATTCTCTCAACCAGCTTCATGAGGTAGTCACCTGGAATGCATTTCAATTAACAAGTGTGCCTTCTTAAAAGTTAATTTGTGGAATTTCTTTCATTCTTAATACGTTTGAGCCAATCAGTTGTTTTGTGACAAGGTAAGGGTGGTATACAGAAGATAGCCCTTTTTGGTAAAAGACCAAGTCCATATTATGGCAAGAACAGCTCAAATAAGCAAGGAGAAACAACAGTCCATCATTACTTCAATACATGAAGGTCAGTCAATACGGAACATTTCAAGAACTTTGAAAGTTTCTTCAAGTGCAGTTGCAAAAACCATCAAGCGCTATGATGAAACTGGCTCATGAGGACCGCCACAGGAAAGGAAGACCCAGAGTTACCTCTGCTGCAGAGGATACATTCATTAGAGTTACCAGCCTCAGAAATTGCAGCCCAAATAAATGCTTCACAGAGTTCAAGTAACAGACACGTCTCAACATCAACTGTTCAGAGGAGACTGAGTGAATCAGGCCTTCGTGGTCGAGTTGCTGCAAAGAAACCACTACTAAAGGACACCAATAAGAAGAGACTTGCTTGGCCCAAGAAACATGGGAAATGGACATTAGACCGGTGGAACTTTGTCCTTTGGTCTGGAGTCCAAATTGGAGAGTTTTTGGTTCCAACCGCCGTGTCTTTGTGAGATGCAGAGTAGGTGAAGGGATGTTCTCCGCATGTGTATTTCCTACCGTGAAGCATGGAGGAGGAGGTGTGATGGTGTGGGGGTCCTTTGCTGGTGACAGTGATTTATTTAGAATTCAAGGCACACATAACCAGCATGGCTACCACAGCATTCTGCAGTGATACGCCATCCAATCTGGTTTGGGCTTAGTGGGACTATCATTTCTTTTTCAACAGGACATTGACACAACACACCTCCAGGCTGTGTAATTGTTATTTTACCTTTTGCATCAGATGACCTGGCCTCCACAATCCACCGGCCTCAACCAAATTGAGATGGTTTGGGATGAGTCGGACCGCAGAATCAAGGAAAAGCAGCCAACAAGTGCTCAGCATATGTGGGAACTCCTTCAAGACTGTTCGAAAAGCATTCCAGGTGAAGCTAGTTGAGATAATTCCAAGAGTGTGCAAAGCTGTCATCAAGGCAAGTTTTGTTAGTCTTCACTATTATTCTACAATGTAGAAAATAGTAAAAATAAAGAAAAACCCTTGAATGAGTAGGTGTTCTAAAACTTTTGACTGGTAGTGTATGTTATAGTGATGTTAAAGTGATGTTTCATATGTTAGTGATGTTAAAGTGATGTTTCATATGTTATAGTGATGTTAAAGTGATGTTTCATATGTTAAAGTGATGTTTCATATGTTAAAGGGATGTTAAAGTGATGTTTCATATGTTATAGTGATGTTAAAGTGATGTTTCATATGTTAAAGTGATGTTTCATATGTTATAGTGATGTTAAAGTGATGTTTCATATGTTATAGTGATGTTAAAGTGATGTTTCATATGTTAAAGTGATGTTTCATATGTTGAAGTGATGTTAAAGTGATGTTTCATATGTTATAGTGATGTTAAAGTGATGTTTCATATGTTATAGTGATGTTAAAGGGATGTTAAAGTGATGTTTCATATGTTAAAGTGATGTTAAAGTGATGTTTCATATGTTATAGTGATGTTAAAGTGATGTTTCATATGTTATAGTGATGTTAAAGTGATGTTTCATAAGTTAAAGTGATGTTTCATATGTTATAGTGATGTTAAAGTGATGTTTCATATGTTAGTGATGTTAAAGTGATGTTTCATATGTTATAGTGATGTTAAAGTGATGTTTCATATGTTAAAGTGATGTTTCATATGTTAAAGGGATGTTAAAGTGATGTTTCATATGTTATAGTGATGTTAAAGTGATGTTTCATATGTTAAAGTGATGTTTCATATGTTATAGTGATGTTAAAGTGATGTTTCATATGTTATAGTGATGTTAAAGTGATGTTTCATATGTTAAAGTGATGTTTCATATGTTGAAGTGATGTTAAAGTGATGTTTCATATGTTATAGTGATGTTAAAGTGATGTTTCATATGTTATAGTGATGTTAAAGGGATGTTAAAGTGATGTTTCATATGTTAAAGTGATGTTAAAGTGATGTTTCATATGTTATAGTGATGTTAAAGTGATGTTTCATATGTTATAGTGATGTTAAAGTGATGTTTCATATGTTAAAGTGATGTTTCATATGTTATAGTGATGTTAAAGTGATGTTTCATATGTTAGTGATGTTAAAGTGATGTTTCATATGTTATAGTGATGTTAAAGTGATGTTTCATATGTTAAAGTGATGTTTCGTATGTTATAGTGATGTTAAAGTGATGTTTCATAAGTTAAAGTGATGTTATAGTGATGTTAAAGTGATGTTTCATATGTTATAGTGATGTTAAAGTGATGTTTCATATGTTAAAGTGATGTTTCATATGTTATAGTGATGTTAAAGTGATGTTTCATATGTTAGTGATGTTAAAGTGATGTTTCATATGTTATAGTGATGTTAAAGTGATGTTTCATATGTTAAAGTGATGTTTCGTATGTTATAGTGATGTTAAAGTGATGTTTTAATATGTTATAGTGATGTTAAAGGGATGTTAAAGTGATGTTTCAAATGTTAAAGTGATGTTATAGTGATGTTAAAGTGATATTTCGTATGTTATAGTGATGTTAAAGTGCTGTTTCATAAGTTAAAGTGATGTTTCAAATGTTAAAGTGATGTTAAAGTGATGTTTCATAAGTTAAAGTGATGTTTTATATGTTAAAGTGATTATGAATGTATCTCGGGTTTTTCAACCCACGTATGTCCCAACTGGCACCCTATTCCCTATATACAGTAGTGCACTACTGTTGACCAGAATGGCACCCTATTCCATATATAGTGCACTACTTTTGACCAGAATGGCACCCAATTCCCTATATAGTGCACTACTGTTGACCAGAATGGCACCCTATTCCCTATATGGTGCACTACTGTTGCCAGGGCCCAGTACACTACTGTTGACCAGGGCCCAGTACACTACTGTTGACCAGGGCCCAGTGCACTACTGTTGACCAGGGCCCAGTACACTACTGTTGACCAGGGCCCAGTGCACTACTGTTGACCAGGGCCCAGTGCACTACTGTTGACCAGGGCCCAGTGAACTACTGTTTACCAGGGCCCAGTGCACTACTGTTGACCAGGGCCCAGTACACTACTGTTGACCAGGGCCCAGTGCACTACTGTTGACCAGGGCCCAGTGCACTACTGTTGACCAGGGCCCAGTGCACTACTGTTGACCAGGGCCCAGTATAATACTGTTGACCAGGGCCCAGTGCACTACTGTTGACCAGGGCCCAGTGCACTACTGTTGACCAGGGCCCAGTATAATACTGTTGACCAGGGCCCAGTGCACTACTGTTGACCAGGGCCCAGTGAACTACTGTTGACCAGGGCCCAGTATAATACTGTTGACCAGGGCCCAGTGCTGCGCAGGGAAAAGGAGGGTTGCAGAGCAGGTTATGGAGTTTAAATGAGTTCCTGACCTGAGTTATGTCCAGTCACAGTAGAGGTTACTCAGTTCAATAACAGCTGATTTAATTGGCCCAGAGACAAACACATTGTCTGAGACACACACACACACACACACGTACAGCGTTACCATTGTAAATCTCCGTTGTCAAGAATAACGATCGAAACAGCTAAACGATTATTGGTTGCGTAGACACTCCACCGCATGAGTCCTGTATTGGACAGGACAATGTCCAAACCTGATGAATTTACCATGGATAAGATATCCCCACTGGTTCAATGGGAACCTTGACAGAAAAGTAGTAATAATTTCCTGTGTCAATCAAATGTATTTATAAAGCTCTATTTACATCAGCCGATGTCACAAAGTGCTTAACAGAAACCCAGCCTAAAACCCCAAACAGCAAGCAATGCAGATGTAGAAGACATCTGTCCTGGTACACACACTGTGTAATGGAAGTGTGGTTTTTGCATATCCCAGGTCCCCCTGAGACACCTGCAGGGAGTGGGGTCACGGTCATCATTGTTCACCGCCCCTGGAGCAATTAGGGTTTAAGTGCCTTGCTCAAGGGCACATTGACCGATGTTTTTCACCTCGACGGCTCTATTTCAAATCAACCTTTCAGTTACAGTAACGCTCCAACCCCAAGGCTGCCTGCCTCTAACCCCAAGGCTGCCTGCCTCTAACCCCAAGGCTGCCTGCCTCTAACCCCAAGGCTGCCTGCCTCTAACCCCAAGGCTGCCTGCCTCTAACCCCAAGGCTACCTGCCTCCAACCCCAAGGCTACCTGCCTCCAACCCCAAGGCTACCTGCCTCTAACCCCAAGGCTACCTGCCTCCAACCCCAAGGCTACCTGCCTCCAACCCCAAGGCTACCTGCCTCCAACCCCAAGGCTACCTGCCTCCAACCCCAAGGCTACCTGCCTCTAACCCCAAGGCTACCTGCCTCCAACTCCAAGGCTACCTGCCTCCAACCCCAAGGCTACTTGCCTCCAACCCCAAGGCTACCTGCCTCTAACCCCAAGGCTACCTGCCTCCAACCCCAAGGCTACCTGCCTCCAACCCCAAGGCTACCTGCCTCTAACCCCAACGCTACCTGCCTCCAACCCCAAGGCTACCTGCCTACAACCCCAAGGCTACCTGCCTCCAACCCCAAGGCTACCTGCCTCTAACCCAACGCTACCTGCCTCCAACCCCAAGGCTACCTGCCTACAACCCCAAGGCTACCAACCCCAAGGCTACCTGCCTCTAACCCCAAGGCTACCTGCCTCTAACCCCAAGGCTACCTGCCTCTAACCCCAAGGCTACCTGCCTCCAACCCCAAGGCTACCTGCCTCCAACCCCAACGCTACCTGCCTCCAACCCCAAGGCTACCTGCCTCCAACCCCAAGGCTACCTGCCTACAACCCCAAGGCTACCAACCCCAAGGCTACCTGCCTCTAACCCCAAGGCTACCTGCCTCTAACCCCAAGGCTACCTGCCTCTAACCCCAAGGCTACCTGCCTCTAACCCCAAGGCTACCTGCCTCTAACCCCAAGGCTACCTGCCTATAACCCCAAGGCTACCTGCCTCCAACCCCAACGCTACCTGCCTCCAACCCCAAGGCTACCTGCCTCCAACCCCAAGGCTACCTGCCTCCAACCCCAAGGCTACCTGCCTCTAACCCC
>NW_021822726.1:0-12500 GCF_901001165.1 Salmo trutta
ACCTGTGGTATGTGCGTGTGTGTGTGTTTTGAAATATTTCTGTACCTGGACTTGCCCAATAACACTCAATTTCTATTTTGAAAATCTTTCCTTATGCCTGCTGGTCCTCTATGATCTACAGCCAGGTTGTGTGAACGTCACAGAGATGGACATCAGGAAATGCAGACGTATGAAGAACCCACAGAGAGTCAAGAAGGTACGGACAGGAAGTAGTAGACTGTGGACAGAACTCTAGGTTGGTGTTGTGGTTGGGTCCCAAGACAAAGATTTTACAAAAACGTTTGGAAACCCATTATTGAGGAATGGGATAGTAACATGCTACCCTTCCCTCTCCCTGTCCAGTCAGTGTATGGACTGATAGAGGAGGGTCAGTCACAGAGCCCGGTACACACACCCTCACAACTAGCCAGGAAAGGCACCAGAGAGGACGTGGAGAAAGAGGTACTTCTATGTGTTCTATTGGATGTTGGATGTTCTATTGGATTTTCTATTGGATGTTCTATTGGATGTTGGATGTTCTATTGGATGTTGGATGTTCTATTGGATGTTATATTGGATGTTGGATGTTCTATTGGATGTTCTATTGGATGTTGGATGTTCTATTGGATGTTGGATGTTCTATTGGATGTTATATTGGATGTTGGATGTTCTATTGGATGTTATATTGGATGTTGGATGTTCTGTTGGATGTTATATTGGATGTTGGATGTTCTGTTGGATGTTCTATTGGATGTTCTATTGGATGTTATATTGGATGTTGGATGTTCTATTGGATGTTCTATTGAATTTTGGATGTTCTAGTAGATGTTGGATGTTCTATTGGATGTTGGATGTTCTATTGGATGTTGGATGTTCTATTGGATGTTATATTGGATGTTGGATGTTCTGTTGGATGTTATATTGGATGTTGGATGTTCTGTTGGATGTTCTATTGGATGTTCTATTGGATGTTATATTGGATGTTGGATGTTCTATTGGATGTTCTATTGGATGTTCTATTGAATTTTGGATGTTCTAGTAGATGTTGGATGTTCTATTGGATGTTGGATGTTCTATTGGATGTTGGATGTTCTATTGGATGTTATATTGGATGTTGGATGTTCTGTTGGATGTTATATTGGATGTTGGATGTTCTGTTGGATGTTCTATTGGATGTTCTATTGGATGTTATATTGGATGTTGGATGTTCTATTGGATGTTATATTGGATGTTGGATGTTCTATTGGATGTTATATTGGATGTTGGATGTTCTGTTGGATGTTCTATTGGATGTTCTATTGAATGTTGGATGTTCTGTTGGATGTTCTATCGGATGTTCTATTGAATGTTGGATGTTCTATTGGATGTTCTATTGGCTGCTCTATTGGATACTGGATGCTCTATTGGATGTTCTATTGGATGTTGGATGTTCTATTGGATGTTGGATGTTCTATTGGATGTTGGATGTTGATGTTCTGTTGAATGTTGGATGTTCTATTGGATGTTAATGTTCTGTTGGATGTTCTATTGGATGTTGGATGTTCTGTTGGATGTTCTATTGAATGTTGGATGTTCTATTGGATGTTGGATGTTCTATTGGATGTTCTGTTGAATGTTCTATTGGATGTTGGACGTTCTATTGGCTGTTGGATGTTCAATGTTCTATTAGATGTTGGATGTTCTATTGAATGTTGATGTTCTGTTGGATGTTGGATTGGATGTTGGATGTTCTATTAGATGTTCTATTGGATGTTCCATTGGATGTTCTATTGGATGTCCCATTGGATGTTCCATTGGATGTTCCATTAGATGTTCTATTAGATGTTCCATTGGATGTTCTATTGGATGTTCTTTTTGATGTTGGATGTTCTATTGGATGTCCCATTGGATGTTCCATTGGATGTTCCATTAGATGTTCTATTAGATGTTCCATTGGATGTTCTATTAGATGTTCTATTGGATGTTCCATTGGATGTACCTATTGGATGTTCCATTGGATGTTCTATTGGATGTTCCATTGGATGTCCCATTGGATGTTCCATTGGATGTTCCATTAGATGTTCTATTAGATGTTCTATTGGATGTTCTTTTTGATGTTGGATGTTCTATTGGATGCAGAACTATTGACATTTTCCACATTAGTTACATTACAGCCTTATTCTAAAATTGATTAAATATTTTTTTTCTTCTCATCAACCTACACACAATACCCCATAATGACAAAGCAAAAACAGGCTTTTAGAAATGTTTGCAAATGTATAACCAAAAAAAATGAAATATTACTCTCACATAAGTATTCATACCCTTTACTCAGTTCTTTGTTGAAGCATCTTTGGCAGCGATTACGACCTCGAGTATTCTTGCGTGGGGGGGGGGGGGCATAACTGCACAGCTATTTTCAGGTCTCTCCAGAGATGTTTGATCGGGTTCAAATCCGTGCTCTGGCCACTCAAGGACATTCAGAGACTTTTTCCAAAGCCACTCATGCGTTGTCTTGGCTGTGGCTGTGTGGTCGTTGTCCTGTTGGAAGGTGAATCTTTGCCCCAGTCTGAGGTCCTGAGCGCTCTGGAGCAGGTTTTCACCAAGTATCTTTCTGTACTTTGCTCCGTTCATCTTTCCCTCAACCCTGACTTGTCTCCCAGTCCCTGCCGCTGAAAAACATCCGAACAACATGATGCTGCCACCACCATGCTTCACCGTAGGGATGGTGCCAGGTTTCCTCCAGACGTGACGCTTGGCATTCAGGCCAAAGAGTTCAATCTTGGTTTCATCATACCAGAGAATCTTGTTTCTCATGGTCTGAGAGACTTTAGGTGCCTTTTGGCAAACTCCAAGTGGGTTGTCATCTGCCTTTTACTGAGGAGTGGCTTCCTTCTGGCCACTTTACCATGAAGGCCTGATTGGTGGAGTGCTGCAGAGATGGTTGTCCTTCTGGAAGGACAAAATATGAAAAAAGTCAAGTGGTCTGAATACTTTCCGAATGCACTGTATCAATTAGAAACCAGTTTTAATCATAATCAATGAATAATGATGACTATTTCTTCTCCTCCTCAGATTGTGTTTCTTAACAGCCAGTTGGACAGACACTGTATAAAGGTTTCAAAAGTCGCTGAGAGGTAGGTATGAGCAAAGCTCCACCATCTCACCTATAAAACATATCCTGTCATAAAGCACTTTGACCTTGATAAATCAACACGTGTATATTTTATCAACCTGTATGGAATTCCAGAGCTCTGAATGTATGGAATTCCAGAGCTCTGAATGTATGGAATTCCAGAGCTCTGAATGTATGGAATTCCAGAGCTCTGAATGTATGGAATTCCAGAGCTCTGAATGTATGGAATTCCAGAGCTCTGAATGTATGGAATTCCAGAGCTCTGAATGTATGGAATTCCAGAGCTCTGAATAGAAGAACCCCCCGAGTCGTTTCTTATTCTGAGCCGCAATAAGAGCATAGCCATGGAGTGATTCCTCCTGAAACCAGGACAAAAAAATACAATGATTTTGGGGGATTTTCACGAAATGTAATCCATAAAATGTTCCTTTAGAGAAGGGATTGTTGACATACATTTATATCTAAAAGCCTAATTGACAAATAATTGATCAAAGTTGGCATATTTTCCAGGCCTCCGTTAAGAATCCGTAATGTTTCATCTGTAGAAGCTGCAAAGCAGAAATTGGTGTCATATTAAGCTTGCTCTGTAATATGAGTAGTATTTCGATAACAATTGTCTTATGTTAATTTATGAATATTGAAAAATATTAACATGAATATTGAAAATCTAAAACGTTTCATTTGTCAAAGAACATATACAAAATATACTGCCTACATTATAACTGATATCTGACTGTAGGTCCTACATTATAACTGATATCTGACTGTAGGGCCTACATTATAACTGATATCTGACTGTAGGTCCTACATTATAACTGATATCTGACTGTAGGGCCTACATTATAACTGATATCTGACAGTAGGGCCTACATTATAACTGATATCTGACTGTAGGGCCTACATTATAACTGATATCTGATTGTAGGGCCTACATTATAACTGATATCTGACTGTAGGGCCTACATTATAACTGATATCTGACTGTAGGTCCTACATTATAACTGATATCTGACTGTAGGTCCTACATTATAACTGATATCTGACTGTAGGGCCTACATTATAACTGATATCTGACTGTAGGGCCTACATTATAACTGATATCTGACTGTAGGGCCTACATTATAACTGATATCTGACTGTAGGGCCTACATTATAACTGATATCTGACTGTAGGGCCTACAGTAGAACTGATATCTGACTGTAGGGCCTACAGTAGAACTGATATCTGACTGTAGGGCCTACATTATAACTGATATCTGACTGTAGGGCCTACAGTAGAACTGATATCTGACTGTAGGGCCTACATTATAACTGATATCTGACTGTAGGGCCTACATTATAACTGATATCTGACTGTAGGGCCTACAGTAGAACTGATATCTGACTGTAGGGCCTACATTATAACTGATATCTGACTGTAGGGCCTACATTATAACTGATATCTGACTGTAGGGCCTACATTATAACTGATATCTGACTGTAGGGCCTACATTATAACTGATATCTGACTGTAGGGCCTACATTATAACTGATATCTGACTGTAGGGCCTACATTATAACTGATATCTGACTGTAGGGCCTACATTATAACTGATATCTGACTGTAGGGCCTACAGTAGAACTGATATCTGACTGTAGGGCCTACATTATAACTGATATCTGACTGTAGGGCCTACAGTAGAACTGATATCTGACTGTAGGGCCTACATTATAACTGATATCTGACTGTAGGGCCTACATTATAACTGATATCTGACTGTAGGGCCTACAGTAGAACTGATATCTGACTGTAGGGCCTACAGTAGAACTGATATCTGACTGTAGGGCCTACATTATAACTGATATCTGACTGTAGGGCCTACAGTAGAACTGATATCTGACTGTAGGGCCTACAGTAGAACTGATATCTGACTGTAGGGCCTACATTATAACTGATATCTGACTGTAGGGCCTACAGTAGAACTGATATCTGACTGTAGGGCCTACATTATAACTGATATCTGACTGTAGGGCCTACAGTAGAACTGATATCTGACTGTAGGGCCTACAGTAGAACTGATATCTGACTGTAGGGCCTACATTATAACTGATATCTGACTGTAGGGCCTACAGTAGAACTGATATCTGACTGTAGGGCCTACATTATAACTGATATCTGACTGTAGGGCCTACATTATAACTGATATCTGACTGTAGGGCCTACAGTAGAACTGATATCTGACTGTAGGGCCTACATTATAACTGATATCTGACTGTAGGGCCTACAGTAGAACTGATATCTGACTGTAGGGCCTACATTATAACTGATATCTGACTGTAGGGCCTACATTATAACTGATATCTGACTGTAGGGCCTACAGTAGAACTGATATCTGACTGTAGGGCCTACAGTAGAACTGATATCTGACTGTAGGGCCTACATTATAACTGATATCTGACTGTAGGGCCTACATTATAACTGATATCTGACTGTAGGGCCTACATTATAACTGATATCTGACTGTAGGGCCTACATTATAACTGATATCTGACTGTAGGGCCTACATTATAACTGATATCTGACTGTAGGGCCTACATTATAACTGATATCTGACTGTAGGGCCTACAGTAGAACTGATATCTGACTGTAGGGCCTACAGTAGAACTGATATCTGACTGTAGGTCCTACATTATAACTGATATCTGACTGTAGGGCCTACATTATAACTGATATCTGACTGTAGGGCCTACATTATAACTGATATCTGACTGTAGGGCCTACATTATAACTGATATCTGACTGTAGGGCCTACAGTAGAACTGATATCTGACTGTAGGGCCTACATTATAACTGATATCTGATTGTAGGGCCTACATTATAACTGATATCTGACTGTAGGGCCTACATTATAACTGATATCTGACTGTAGGGCCTACAGTAGAACTGATATCTGACTGATCATGTGTCATTCTTCCATTCCGTCCATCCTCTGTGTTTTGTATGTTGTGTTGCTTTCAGTCTGATGACCTACACTGAGCAGTACCAGGAGTATGACCCGTTTGTGGTGTCACCAGAACCCTCCAACCCCTGGACCAGTGACGACCTCTCATTCTGGGACCTAGAGGCCAGGTAAGAACCACAACCCTATGTTCCCCAATCGGTGGACTGGTATATATCTGTGACTTCCCTGTATGATAGATACTTGTCTCTGGTCTCTGTCTCTCCCACAAACACCCCATTCATGGCTTTTCAAATAACTAATCCACCTAGCCACTTCAGCTGCAAAATCACCTTCATTGACAGAGAGGAACATGATGGGCAATGACAACTTATTATCGTCCTGTTTCATTATTAAAGGATGAAATCAAAGTACCAATAATCAAAGTGTCTTAAGCCTCGTTTATACCTGGTTCTAACATGTGTCCTTTGTCCTGATCTTATCCACATTCTGATTGTGCCTGACATTGTAGTCGTTGGTACACACGGTAGTAAAAGTTTGTCTGTTATCCGTCCATTATGTCCGCGTTGTGACCAGATTTCCTGGTGTCTCCCTGTCTGCAGATTATTTGACAGATTATTCTTTCAAAAAAATAATATGACTGTATTTATTTTGAAGATAATTATTTATGCCATATGTCAATGGTGCCAGTGGTTTTAGAGGCCAGTATCAATGATGATTTAAATGATTTGACCATCCAGAGCTGTTTACACTTGATTGATATCCAGATACAAATCCATAGCCCCATTTAACCTGGTGCTAACATGGGTCCTTTGTCCTGATCGGGCTTACGGTGAGACTCTCTGATTATGCCCAGAAATGTGTCTACACATGGTATTAAAATATGTCTGCCGTGTCTGCATTGTGATCAGATTTCTTGGTCCCTTCCTTTATGCAAATAATTTCACGGCCGTTCTTTCAAAATATTACGTATATATTTATTGTAAGACACATATTGACGTAATCAGTCAATTGTGCCACCCTGTCAATGATTTTAAAGGGCAGAATGAAGATTTAAATGGTGTCTCTGTCCAGATCTGTCCACACAATGTGTGTCTGACTACCTCCAGAGGTGGGCAGAAGGATCTGATCACAATGAGTTTTTAGTCTTCTACACCCGTCTAAAAATGTGGTCACAATCAGAATGTGGACAAGATCGGGACGCATGTTAGAACCAGGTATAAACGGGACTTTAGATAATCGTCCTATCAGATCCAGATATGAAAGATATTTCACGGTGGACGAGGCCGTTGCTGAGCACAGTATGTAGTTCTTCTGTAACTCTTCTGGTCTCTTTGACTTATTTAGAGATGAATCAACCCAGACATATAATCATTGAGCCTAATGTAGCGTCATAATCTTTAGAAATTGATTAATTACATTACAGGTTTAGAGGGAAATGTCCTGCAGTGATTTAAATAAGGTGTCATGTGAACGCTGCCATTACAGTATTATGTTGCCAATGTTTCTACTTCTCTGTCACCGCTTGTCCAACATGTGGTGTTTGAGACTGTCTGAGATCACAGTATATATTTTTTCTGCCTATCTATTATTTTTTTTTTAAAAATATCTTGTTTTTTAATTTTTTTTATTTCTTGCTCCTTTCATGAATTCAAACTGTTTCTCCCTCCTCTCCTCCTTGTTATTTCCTGTGCCCCCCCCCCCCCCCCCTTTAGTAAGGACCCCAGTCAACAGAGAGTGAGGAAGTGGGGATTTTCTCTAGATGAAGCTCTGAAGGATCCGGCAGGTCGCGACCAGTTCCTCAAGTTCCTGGAATCAGAGTTCAGCTCAGAGAACCTACAGTGAGTCACACACTTCCTCTCCTCCTTTCCTTTCCTTGTTTCCTAATTTTATTCTCATCCTTTACAACTGATCCTTCCTCCTTTCCTTTCCTCTCTCCTCATTTCTTCTGGGTTCAGCTCAGAGAATCTACAGTGAGTCACACACACTTCCTCTCCTCTCCTTCTTTCATTCACCCATCCTTTTATCTCATCATTTCCTTATTTCTTCTCATCAGATCCCTCCGTTTTACCTCCCTTCCCCTCTTCCTCTCCTACTGTCATCCCTTCTTCCTCTCCCATCACCTGATCTCTTAGCTCCATCCCATCCCTCCATTCTTTTCTTTCCCTATTTCCTCTTACCTCCTCCAATTATCCCTTACCTACAATCTTTTCCCCTCGTACTCTTCCCTTAACGTTCCCTTCATCTTTTACCTCTCTTTCGGACAATTGTCAATAAGAATCGGTTCTTAATTGACTCGCCTGGATAAATAAAAGGTTAAATTAAAATAAATTCAAAATCAACAAATCCTTCCCATCTGTTTGGAAGTCACCTGGACTAGCTCTCCTCTGATAGCACTGACCCTCCAGCACCCACCATGACCATCTACTGGTCCCCTTTAGGCCTCTCCTCAGGGGGTCAGGAGCGCTGTCAGCCCCCTATAGGCCTCTCCTCAGGGGGATCAGGAGCGCTGTCAGCCCCCTTTAGGCCTCTCCTCAGGGGGGTCAGGAGCGCTGTCAGCCCCCTTTAGGCCTCTCCTCAGGGGGTCAGGAGCGCTGTCAGCCCCCTTTAGGCCTCTCCTCAGGGGGTCAGGAGCGCTGTCAGCCCCCTTTAGGCCTCTCCTCAGGGGGGTCAGGAGCCCTGTCAGCCCCCTATAGGCCTCTCCTCAGGGGGATCAGGAGCGCTGTCAGCCCCCTTTAGGCCTCTCCTCAGGGGGTCAGGAGCGCTGTCAGCCCCCTTTAGGCCTCTCCTCAGGGGGGTCAGGAGCCCTGTCAGCCCCCTATAGGCCTCTCCTCAGGGGGATCAGGAGCGCTGTCAGCCCCCTTTAGGCCTCTCCTCAGGGGGATCAGGAGCGCTGTCAGCCCCCTTTAGGCCTCTCCTCAGGGGGATCAGGAGCGCTGTCAGCCCCCTATAGGCCTCTCCTCAGGGGGTCAGGAGCGCTGTCAGCCCCCTTTAGGCCTCTCCTCAGGGGGATCAGGAGCGCTGTCAGCCCCCTTTAGGCCTCTCCTCAGGGGGATCAGGAGCGCTGTCAGCCCCCTTTAGGCCTCTCCTCAGGGGGTCAGGAGCGCTGTCAGCATGCGTGCGTGCGTCTCTGAAGGTATGTTCTGATGAGGGGCTCTACTAAAGGATAACAGAGTCTCGGATGGACTAGACTGATAGTAGATCACACACACACACACACCCTTCTCTCTGTCCAGCCCTCAACTGCTAACCACTCTCCATACCTCCACTAACTCACCACAGCTCTCTGTCTCTTTTTCTCTCTCTGTCTCACTCTCAACTCTTTCTCTCTCCTCTCTGTCTCTGTCTCTCTCTCTCTCTGTCTCTCTCTCTCTCTGTCTCTCTCTCTGTCTGTCTCTCTGTCTCTCGCTCTGTGTCTCTGTCTCTCTCTGTCTCTCTCTGTCTCTCTCTCTCTGTCTCTGTCTCTCTCTCTGGCTCAGTCTGTATATTGCAGGGCCAGACCACACATCAATACAGATAGATTGTATTATGAGAGGCAATTACAATTAGCTGGCACTCCTCTTCACTCTGCTGTGTTCACTGTTTGTGCAGTCAATGGTGGGTGAAGCAATTATAGGTCTACTGCACATTCCAATGTCAGGATGAGTCTCAGTCTTACCCCTGTGTGGGTTACCTCAGTGTTATAGGATTTACAGTACCAGTCAAAAGTTTGGACACACCTTCTCATTCAAGGGTTTTTCTTCATTTTTTACTATTTCTACATTGTAGAATAATAGTGAAGACATCAAAACTATTAATTAACAGATATGGAATCATGGTAGTAACCTAAAAAGTGATAAACAAGTCAAAATATATTTTATATTTGAGATTCTTCGAAGTAGCCACCCTTTGCCTTGATGACAGCATTTCACACTCTTGGCATTCTCTCAACCAGCCGCATGAAGTAGTCACCTGGAATACATTTCAATTAACAGGTGTGCCTTGTTAAAAGTTAATTTGTGGAATTTCTTTCCTTAATGCGTTTGAACCAATCAGTTGTGTTGTGACAAGGTAGGGGGGTATACAGAAGATAGCCCTATTTGGTAAAAGACCAAGTCAATATTATGGCAAGAACAGCTCAAATAATCAAAGAGAAACGAAGAGAAAGAACAGTCCATCATTATTTTAAGACATGAAGGTCAGTCAATAGAGGAACATTTAAACAACTTTGAAAGTTTCTTCAAGTGCAGTCGCAAAAACCATCAAGAGCTATGATGAAACTGTCTCTCATGAGGACCGCCACAGGAAAGGAAGACCCAGAGTTACCTCTGCTGCAGAGGATAAGTTCATTAGTTACCAGCCTCAGAAATTGCAGCCCAAATAAATGCTTCAGAGTTCAAGTAACAGACACATCTAAACATAAGCTGTTCAGAGGAGACTGCGTGAATCAGGCCTTCATGGTCAAAGAAACCACTACTAAAGGATGAAGAGACTTGCTTGGGCCAAGAAACACGAGCAATGGACGTTAGACTGGAGGTGAAATGGATGATCTCCGCATGTGTGGTTCCCACCATGAAGCATGGAGGAGGAGGTGTGATGGTGTGGGGGTGCTTTGCTAGTGACACAGTCTGTGATTTACTTAGAATTCAAGGCACACTTAACCAGCATTCTGCAGCGATACGCCATCCCATCTGGTTTGCGCTTATTGGAAATTATATAATTATATATATATAATTATATATATATAATATATAATATATATAATTATATGCATACTGTGTATTATGTTATGGTCACAGGCTCTGCTGTGTGAAGGGAAGGCATCAATAGCCAGTATAGTGAAATGGAGTCATCTGATTCTGGTTGTGCCAGTCATTAATAACACACAGCATTATCAGGGAATGATCGCACACTTCCTGTGGGTTATTGCTAACTTACTGTATCCAATAGGTTTTGGTTGGCTGTCCAGGATCTGAAGAGGCAGCCTCTGGAGAACGTGGCAGAACGCGCTCAGGAGATCTGGGCAGAATTTCTGGCAGAAGGCGCTTCCAGCTCCATCAACCTGGACTCGCACAGCTACGAACGCACCAGCGCCAACCTTAAAGACCCTGGACGATACAGCTACGAAGACGCTCAGGTACGTTATGTTACAGACAGACAGCTATGAAGACACTCAGGTATGTTATATTACAGACAGACAGACAGACAGCTATGAAGACACTCAGGTATGTTATATTACAGACAGATAGACAGCTATGAAGACACTCAGGTACGTTGTGTTACAGACAGACAGCTATGAAGACACTCAGGTACGTTATGTTACAGACAGACCAACACCCAAAAAGCTGAAATACAGCTAAAACACACACATTAGCTTTCTCAATATACTCTCTCTCACTCACTCACTCACTCACTCACTCACTCACTCACTCACTCACTCACTCACTCACTCACTCACTCACTCACTCACTCACTCACTCACTCACTCACTCACTCACTCACTCACTCACTCACTCACTCACACACACACACACACACACACACACACACACCACACACACACACACACACACACACACACACACACACACACACACACACACACACACACACACACACACACACGTTGAAAGTCACTGAGCTCTTCAGTAAGGCCGTTCTACTGCCAGTGTTTGTCTATAGAGAGAGTATTAGTAGTACTAGTCTGAACATGACTCAGAAGCGACATGGTATGAAAGCCAAAACAAAGTGGGAAAATATTTTTGTCATTACATTGCACATTTTCACCCAATAAATATTAGATTGTTTTTCTTCATCCTTTATAGTTTCTAATTCGTTGTACTGAATGATAATAACTCTTCTCTTGTTCCATCTCTTGATATTGTAGGGCCGTGTGATTAAATGTTTTGGGGATCACTTGTTTTTAGCTGGTTGTACAATTTTGATGGTTCTTTTTTTTCTATTTGAATAAAGAAGTGGTTTTGGCCCAATTCTGATCTACATGAGTTATTTAGAGGTTTTCTTTACACTTCCAATACAGTCTGGTAAAACTCTGCATGCAGTATTTCAACTGGATGTTTCTCCCATTTGGTAAATTCATTTTTAGAGATTGGACCCCATACTTCGCTGCCATATAGAGCAATTGGTTTTATTACTGATTTTAACATTTTGAGCCAGATTCTAATTGGAAGTTTGATTTTAATGTTCCCTTTAATGGCATAGAATGCTCTTCTTGCTTTGTCTCTCCGCTCGTTCACAGCCCTGTGAAAGCTTCTCGTGTTGCTGATATTTAGTCCTAGATATGTGTAGTTTGTGTCCAAGTAGAATTATGGTGATCCTGATATCCGGACCTTTTTTGGAATATAGTTACACAAATGTAACTGTCAGAGTCCAGGTCAGATGTTCTAGGTGCTGCTGTAACCCCTCCTTCTCTCTCTCCCTGTTTGTCTCCCTCCTTCTCTCTCTCCCTGTTTGTCTCCCTCCTTCTC
>NW_021822726.1:17500-32132 GCF_901001165.1 Salmo trutta
ACCTGCACTAAGCTGAGAGGGTTTACAGATATTTACATTGTAGTCATTTTTTTTTTGCGGGATGCTCTTATCCCAGAACACATTCAACTAAAGGAATGTCAAAACAGATCTCTGAGCAATATCACCAACCAGCTCAAACAAATGAATTAGTCAAGAGTATAACCAAGGACTAAATCTTTATTTCAACACAAAAAAAAACCCGAAAACATACAAACTTTTAACAAAGTACCCAAAACCGACACAAAATAATATCCATATATAAATGATGGTCTCCAATATAAAACAAAATTATATTGACACACATATTTTTCAAGAGTGTGATGGTGATATAAACAGGAAGTTGTTAAAACAGCCCACGTGGGGGTGAAAACAAGGAAACCATTCAGATGTTAATTAACATCATGGCTGCATCTCAAAACGGAATCCTATTCCTTATATTAGTGCACTATTGTTAACAGGGGCCCCATAGGTCTTTGGTCAAAAGTAGTGCACTACATAGGGAATAGGGTGCCCTTTGGGACTCAAGCAATATGCAGTATCTAGTCTACTTCATGATTGTCTGAGGAGAAACAATATCAAACGCAAAAGCGCAAAAAACAAAATAAGAAAATAGCTGTAAGACATTTCCAGTCATGATGCCGTCATTCACTTTAACATTAAATACTTTATTTTTTTCTTCTTCTTTTTTTTTTAAAACAACATCGCTAAAAAACAATTTCAGATCTTCTACCACTGTTTCAGGATTGTGTTTCCGTTTCCTGTGTTCTTTAAATCTATCCAACAGTCCTATAATCTATATGACCTTGTTCAGTGCAATCTATTGGCATCATGTTCACGTGGAAGAACGAGAATCATTATATAATCATTTGGAGTTTTACATTAAAAGTTTTGAATGATATACAAAGTGGAAGGGAAGTCTATAAAACAAGTTGACATTTACTAATACATAAAATACAAATGTACAAAAACAAAAAGAAAGAACGGACGCATTACACGTGGACAATGCGAGGTATCCTACATGCCAGTTGAACGATAGCCTTGTACCGTTCACCGACTGAAACGTGGTGGTAGAGCTACGAGGTATGTGTTTTGTATATGTTTGTGACCCAGTGTGAATATGTCTCTCTACGGTCTATAGATGCAGTCCTATACCGTCCCAATGTTCTACATCAATCTTCAACAACAAAAAAACAAAAAGTTATTAAACGACATGCAAAACCTCTCGTATGGTAACATGAAACGTGATTTAGATAGCGGACTCTGAAGTGGAGCACGACTGTATTGCTTCTCTCTTTCAAACAAAGCATCCGTCCACAGCAACAGTCACAACAACCAGACATTTCCACACCGTTTGAAATGATTAACTGTTTAGATCGTTGTCATTGGGTACTTAGTATCCTAGTAACCACAAACTGGGATAAAAAAAAAAAAAACCTTGCTAAGATCCAACTAAAATATTTTATTTTTTTTAAATGGCGGCAACGACCCCTAAGAGGGATAGCGTTACACCTAGATAAAATGATGTTTGGCAAGTCCTGTGAGTAATGCTATTTCAAATATGTAATATGCCTTGGTGCAATATGAAAGAACGTCACTGTGAAATCTAAACAAGGACGGGACTGGAAACGAAATCAAATGTTTGTCAAACAGACACAAACTCTCCTTGTCAGGCACATACGTGTTTTTGATCTCAGCTAAGACAAACATCTCTAGTTAGCTAACAGTCAGAAGAGACTATATGGTACAACAGCAGTGTCAAACACTGTGGAACAAGATGACTATTTCAACTAATTACTATTATTTGTTTATTTTTAAACTTTTTTTTTATAGCACAGCATGACATTTTGGTTGAAAGTGGTCCTGACCTATGTCGCTTAATTATGACATCACATGATACCTGGTAAATCATTGGTGGAATGTATTGCCTGTTTGCCTGTTGGGTTCTGTCTGTGGTTGGTTGTGGAGTTGTGAGGTAGAGATCTGATTGGCAGATAGGGATTGCATGTTGTAGAAGTGTTGCATCTGTAGGGCTGTGTTTCCATTTCAGAGGTAGAGGGTAGCACTTTCTCCTCACACAAGAAACTGAGAAAGTGAACGAGGTGAGACTGAACGTTACGCCCTGAGCCTGTAAATCCATTATGTGTCAGTGTGTGTGATGCTATGGCTCTTCGTAGGCTGAGGCCTTGTCCTTCAACAGATCCAAACACAGGTGACAGCTCCAACTCCCTAGAGAGAGGAGATGTAGAGAGAGAGAGAGATGTAGAGAGAGAGATGTAGAGAGAGAGATGTAGAGAGAGAGATGTAGAGAGAGAGATGTAGAGAGAGAGAGAGAGAGAGAGAGAGAGAGAGAGAGAGAGAGAGAGAGAGAGATGTGAGTCAAAACACTTGATGTTCTTGTTGTGGACTGGAAGTGCAACGTTCTGTTCATGTGCTGGTAGTTCTAAGTTCTGTGCTTCTGTTTAATGTCTTGACGTTTAAAAACATTGTTCTGGAACTCTCTGCCTACACTCAGTTTCCCGGTGAGAATGTACATCAGGCCAAGAGAGAGAGAGAGACTCTGTGTATTAACACTATGTCCTACTACCAGTCTTTATAATGTATACTAAATCGTCCACTGGTCTTACCTTCAGGCGGTTGGGTCATGGGGGGCTTTAGACAGTACATGTGGTATCCTCTGTCACAGTCGTCACAGAACAACAGCTGGTCCTACAGACAGGGACAAACACACAATGTTAACTCACTTCTCAAGATAGTGGTAACAGGAGCAGGGTGGTAACTTACACAATGTGGTAACAGGAGCAGGGTGGTAACAGAAGCAGGGTGGTAACAGGAGCAGGGTGGTAACAGAAGCAGGGTGGTAACAGGAGCAGGGTGGTAACAGGAGCAGGGTGGTAACCGAAGCAGGGTGGTAACAGAAGCAGGGTGGTAACAGGAGCAGGGTGGTAACAGAAGCAGGGTGGTAACAGGAGCAGGGTGGTAACAGGAGCAGGGTGGTAACAGAAGCAGGGTGGTAACAGAAGCAGGGTGGTAACTGACACAATGTGGTAACAGAAGCAGGGTGGTAACAGAAGCAGGGTGGTAACAGAAGCAGGGTGGTAACAGAAGCAGGGTGGTAACTTACACAATGTGGTAACAGGAGCAGGGTGGTAACAGAAGCAGGGTGGTAACAGAAGCAGGGTGGTAACTGACACAATGTGGTAACAGAAGCAGGGTGGTAACAGGAGCAGGGTGGTAACTGACACAATGTGGTAACAGAAGCAGGGTGGTAACAGGAGCAGGGTGGTAACTGAAGCAGGGTGGTAACAGACATAATGTGGTAACAGGAGCAGGGTGGTAACAGAAGCAGGGTGGTAACAGAAGCAGGGTGGTAACAGAAGCAGGGTGTTAACAGAAGCAGGGTGGTAACTGACACAATGTGGTAACAGGAGCAGGGTGGTAACAGGAGCAGGGTGGTAACTGACACAATGTGGTATCAGAAGCAGGGTGGTAACAGGAGCAGGGTGGTAACAGAAGCAGGGTGGTAACTGACACAATGTGGTAACAGGAGCAGGGTGGTAACAGAAGCAGGGTGGTAACAGAAGCAGGGTGGTAACTGACACAATGTGGTATCAGAAGCAGGGTGGTAACAGGAGCAGGGTGGTAACAGGAGCAGGGTGGTAACTGACACAATGTGGTAACAGAAGCAGGGTGGTAACAGGAGCAGGGTGGTAACAGGAGCAGGGTGGTAACAGGAGCAGGGTGGTAACAGAAGCAGGGTGGTAACAGGAGCAGGGTGGTAACAGGAGCAGGGTGGTAACAGAAGCAGGGTGGTAACTGACACAATGTGGTAACAGAAGCAGGGTGGTAACTGACACAGGGTGGTAACTTACACAATGTGGTAACAGAAGCAGGGTGGTAACAGAAGCAGGGTGGTAACAGAAGCAGGGTGGTAACAGAAGCGGGGTGGTAACAGAAGCAGGGTGGTAACTGACACAATGTGGTAACAGGAGCAGGGTGGTAACAGAAGCAGGGTGGTAACAGGAGCAGGGTGGTAACAGACATAATGTGGTAACAGAAGCAGGGTGGTAACAGAAGCAGGGTGGTAACAGAAGCAGGGTGGTAACAGAAGCAGGGTGGTAACAGACATAATGTGGTAACAGGAGCAGGGTGGTAACAGAAGCAGGGTGGTAACAGACATAATGTGGTAACAGGAGCAGGGTGGTAACAGAAGCAGGGTGGTAACAGAAGCAGGGTGGTAACAGGAGCAGGGTGGTAACTGACACAGGGTGGTAACAGAAGCAGGGTGGTAACAGAAGCAGGGTGGTAACTGACACAGGGTGGTAACAGAAGCAGGGTGGTAACAGAAGCAGGGTGGTAACAGGAGCAGGGTGGTAACAGAAGCAGGGTGGTAACTGACACAATGTGGTATCAGAAGCAGGGTGGTAACAGAAGCAGGGTGGTAACAGGAGCAGGGTGGTAACAGAAGCAGGGTGGTAACAGAAGCAGGGTGGTAACTGACACAATGTGGTATCAGAAGCAGGGTGGTAACAGGAGCAGGGTGGTAACAGAAGCAAGGTGGTAACAGAAGCAGGGTGGTAACAGACATAATGTGGTAACAGGAGCAGGGTGGTAACAGAAGCAGGGTGGTAACAGGAGCAGGGTGGTAACAGGAGCAGGGTGGTAACTGACACAATGTGGTAACAGAAGCAGGGTGGTAACAGAAGCAGGGTGGTAACAGGAGCAGGGTGGTAACAGAAGCAGGGTGGTAACAGGAGCAGGGTGGTAACAGAAGCAGGGTGGTAACAGGAGCAGGGTGGTAACTGACACAGGGTGGTAACAGAAGCAGGGTGGTAACAGGAGCAGGGTGGTAACAGAAGCAGGGTGGTAACTGACACAGGGTGGTAACAGAAGCAGGGTGGTAACAGAAGCAGGGTGGTAACAGGAGCAGGGTGGTAACAGAAGCAGGGTGGTAACTGACACAATGTGGTATCAGAAGCAGGGTGGTAACAGAAGCAGGGTGGTAACAGAAGCAGGGTGGTAACTGACACAATGTGGTATCAGAAGCAGGGTGGTAACAGGAGCAGGGTGGTAACAGGAGCAGGGTGGTAACTGACACAATGTGGTAACAGAAGCAGGGTGGTAACAGGAGCAGGGTGGTAACAGGAGCAGGGTGGTAACAGGAGCAGGGTGGTAACTGACACAATGTGGTATCAGAAGCAGGGTGGTAACAGGAGCAGGGTGGTAACAGAAGCAGGGTGGTAACAGGAGCAGGGTGGTAACAGAAGCAGGGTGGTAACAGAAGCAGGGTGGTGACAGAAGCAGGGTGGTAACAGAAGCCGGGTGGTAACAGAAGCAGGGTGGTAACTGACATAATGTAGTAACTGACACAACACCACATCACAGACACAATACAACTGACACAATGCTAAATCCCTTCCACTGTGAACTGACATAATGCCTCTCGAGACAATGGTAGCCCACTGAGCTAAATGCTAGGTAGTTGTGGGAGCTAACTAGAGTGTTCAGTCTTAAGGAATCTTCTGGGCCCAGAGCAGAGAGTCTCAGAGTAGGCACATTTTGAATACAGGCACAGGTCTAGGAACTGTTATCCATCGCACTTACGTCGTTCTCGGAGGTGCCGCAGAGGCTGCAGGACTTGCACTCAATGCACTGCCACTGGTAGGTTTTCACCGCTGTCATCATGTTGTCTGTGAACTGCAGACAGGTTGGGTGGCCTGGGGAGGGAAGGAGGGAGGGAGGGAGGGAGGGAGGGAGGGAGGGAGGGAGGGAAGGGAGGGAAGGAGTGAGTGAGGGAAGGAAGGAAGGAAGGAGGGAGGGAAGGAGGGAGGGAGGGAGGGAAGGAAGGAAGGAAGGAAGGAAGGAGGGAAGGGAAGGAGGAGGAGGGAGGGAGGGAGGGAGGAGGGAAGGAGGGAGGGAAGGGAAGGAGGAGGGAGGGAGGGAGGGAGGGAGGGAGGGAGGGAGGGAGGGAGGGAAGGAAGGAAGGAGGGGAGGAGGGAGGGGAGGGAGGGAGGGAGGGAGGGAGGGAAGGAGGGAGGGAAGGGAAGGAGGAGGGAGGGAGGGAGGGAGGGAGGGAGGAGGGAAGGAGGGAGGGAAGGGAAGGAGGAGGGAGGGAGGGAGGGAGGGAGGGAAGGGAGGGGAGGAGGGAGGAAGGGAGGAGGGAGGGAGGGAGGGAAGGAGGGAGGGAGGGAGGGAGAAAGAGACAGATGCCTCATTTACATTTACAACTCAATGCAGAAAAACACAACAGCTCTGATTTGTTTTATAAACTGCAATAACGGTCAATAAGTTCTACTATATGTTAAATGAACACAGCAGAAATAGGTATCTGTCTGTCTGTCTCTCCTCAGTCATTCACAAGTCTATGAATCACATTACAGTAAAAGAAATACAAAAATACACAAAAATGTTTCTGACTTATGACTGGCCTACTACTTTACTATAACAGAGATGTCAGAATAACACACGCTACCCATTCATAAAACCCCAAGTGAGTTCTCATCAGTGTCAATGGGATATCAATGAGCCGTCAGCACTCATCTCTCTGAAACCAAACAGTCCTGGCAGAGACAACCAGGGCCGGGCACTCAACCAACTCTCTCTCTCATTCGGGCTTTATTGGGAAACGTGTTTACATCGCCAAAGTAAGTTAAATAAACAAACAAAAGTGAAAAGAAACTAAATCTGGTATGTACAGTGTTTTTAACAATGTGTAAATAGTTGTAGTATGAATAGTAGATGAAGACAAACAGATACATATTGGTGGTAGTTACAATGTTTGTTCTTCACTGGTTGCCATGTTTTAATGGTAACAGGTAACAGCATTTCGCCTGATATGGGAGTTCATTAATGTTTGATTTGTTTTCAAATTCTTTGTGAGTCTGTGTAATCTGAGGGAAATATGTGTCTCTAATATGGCCATACATTTGGCAGGAGGTTAGGAAGTGCAGCTCAGTTTCCACCTCATTTTGTGGGCAGTGTGCACACAGCCTGTCTTCTCTTGACAGCCAGGTTTGCAGCGGTCTTTCTCAATAGCAAGGCTCACTGAGTCTGTACATAGTCAAAGCTTTCCTTAAGTTTGGGTCAGTCACAGTGGTCAGGTATTCTGCCACTTTGTACTCTCTGTTTAGGGCCAAATAGCATTCTAGTTTGCTCTGTTTTTTGGTTGATTCTATCCAGTGTTTTCAAATAATTATCTTTTTGTTTTCTCATAATTTGGTTGGGTCTAATTGTGTTGCTGTCCTGAACCAGCTGGCTCAGGGGACTCTTCTCCAGGTTCATCTCTCTGTAGGTGAGGGCTTTGTGGTGGAAATTGTGGGCATCGCTTCCTTTTAGGTGGTTGTAGAATTTAACAACTCTTTTCTCTGCATGCATTATTTTGGGTTTTGCGTTGTACATGAAGGATATTTTTGCAGAATTATGGGCTACGTCATGACAGTCAGTCTCTGTCCTGGCTACGTCTTGACAGTCAGTCTCTGTCCTGGCTACGTCATGACAGTCAGTCTCTGTCCTGGCTACGTCATGACAGTCAGTCTCTGTCCTGGCTACGTCATGACAGTCAGTCTCTGTCCTGGCTAGGTCATGACAGTCAGTCTCTGTCCTGGCTACGTCATGACAGTCAGTCTCTGTCCTGGCTAGGTCATGACAGTCAGTCTCTGTCCTGGCTACGTCATGACAGTCAGTCTCTGTCCTGGCTACGTCATGACAGTCAGTCTCTGTCCTGGCTAGGTCATGACAGTGAGTCTCTGTCCTGGCTACGTCATGACAGTGAGTCTCTGTCCTGGCTAGGTCATGACAGTGAGTCTCTGTCGTGGCTACGTCATGACAGTGAGTCTCTGTCCTGGCTAGGTCATGACAGTGAGTCTCTGTCCTGGCTACGTCATGACAGTGAGTCTCTGTCCTGGCTACGTCATGACAGTCAGTCTCTGTCCTGGCTAGGTCATGACAGTGAGTCTCTGTCCTGGCTACATCATGACAGTGAGTCTCTGTCCTGGCTATGTCATGGAGATAATTGTAGCCTGTATGGAAAAAGAATAAGGAATAGAACAAGATGATGCATTAACGTAAGGGGATTGAATTGAATGGGAAATGACTGTGTCGTTGACAGTTTGATGTGTAAATGATCAATTAAAGGTAAGTTGCTAGAAACATGTTCTAGCCCCATCTTGGACCCAAGAGCCAGAGTGAATGTGTGATTGTCTAGGTATTTGGATAGGTCATATCTTCCATCCTACGGTGGTGGAACAATGACCGCCAGATTTATCCAATCATCTTCTTCCATGTGTTCTTACACCAGCCGGTTTCAAATGGTCTCTACAGAGAGAGAGAGAGACAAGAAGATGCCGATTGGCTCTTACCTCTCGGCTAACTGTCCTCTCTGACCAATGGAGTGACTCAGGGTCCAGGCACACCCCTCCTCCACACCCTAACAGTCCAGAGGTAACAGTAGCATGCTCAAGAGGTAAAGGACCAGTTTATATTTGGGTTTCATTCCGGTCAATTCTGGAACTATTCAGGCTTTACTAAATGATTAAATCCATGTTTTACAGAACAGCACTGGCTTTTCTCCTTCAGAGGAAAAACAAAAAAAGCTCCAAGAAAAAGCTCTCTCAAACAGCAACAGATGCCTTGATGTCCATCCTTGCTCTCAAGACTTTGTTTTGTAGGAAAAGAACATTCCCTAACTTCTTCAAAGTGCTATCTACAAAAAGCCCCAAAAACATAAAAAGAAGCTGCAGTTTTTCCTGCAAAGAATTTTGCTTTTCAAGAAAAGAGTTCTGTCTCAGCTCCGATTGCCTTCATCATCGGAAAAAAAATGTCCTCCAGCTCGCAGTCCTCAAAGCCATAAAAAGTTGACTCGCTTTCGGACATGTCACAGAACAACTCTTCGAAAACGCTCGTCTTCTTTCCTGTCTTCCTGTTCCCATCGGTCTTCGCTCCCCCACGGCCCTGGCCAGCTAGCGTGAATATACATCAGCAAGGTGAGCAAAGCAACAATCAGCTGGAAAAAGTCCCTGACATGAACTTTGCGTGAGCTATGAGTTTGAAATGAGAAATCACTCTGAATTGATGAAAAAAGTAGAGTCCTTTCTGATTGTGAATTAAATATCTCCACCCCTTTACCCCCCAAAACAAAATAAAATGCCCAAAAAGCGTCATGAGAACATGGAAAAAGGGTATGTAAGTGAAAGAAGGCCTATTAATCAAATTCAAATCAAATCAAATGTATTTATATAGCCCTTCGTATATCAGCTGAAATCTCAAAGTGCTGTACAGAAACCCAGCCTAAAACCCCCAAACAGCAAGCAATGCAGGTGAAAGAAGCACGGTGGCTAGGAAAAACTCCCTAGGAAAAACTCCCTAGAAAGGCCAAAAACCTAGGAAGAAACCTAGAGAGGAACCAGGCTATGAGGGGTGGCCAGTCCTCTTCTGGCTGTGCCGGGTGGATATTATAACAGAACATGGTCAAGATGTTAAAATGTTCATAAATGACCAGCATGGTCAAATAATAATAATCATAGTAGTTGTCGAGGGTGCAACAAGCACGTCCGGTGAACAGGTCAGGGTTCCGTAGCCGCAGGCAGAACAGTTACAGTCCTGGATTCCAGTCTTCCATCAAGCATTAGAGTTGTGTTGATGATTATGTTCACAAGCTCATGGAGGAAGGCAGCTGAGTGGATCCTATCGACAACCATTTACTAAAGAACACTACAACACAGCTAGTGCAGAGAGAGCTAGCTAAAAGAAGGCTCATCGACAAAAACAATGACAACCACCACTATGGAATCAATCAAACTGCCTTGGTAGGAAGAAACCTTGAGAAGAACCAGACTGTACAGGGAAAGGCCACTCACCAACCCACCCACCCTTCCGGCCAATACAAATACATCACCAATCCTTCTGGCCAACACATCACCCATCCTTCCGGCCAACACATCACCCATCCTTCCAGCCAACACATCACCCATCCTTCCGGCCAACACATCACCCATCCTTCCGGCCAACACATCACCCATCCCGGGGGGAGGGGGGCAGAGAGAGAACCAACATAGCCTGGGGCCAGCAGAGAGATGCATAAAAGACACAAAAAGAAGCAAATCAAAGATGAAATGTGTGGAAGCAAATGAAAACTGAGTATTTGTGACCAGTCTGACCAGTCTGACCAGTCTGACCAGTCTGACCTGTCTGACCAGTCTGACCAGTCTGACCAGTCTGACCAGTCTGACCTATCTGACCAGTCTGACCTATCTGACCAGTCTGACCAGTCTGACCAGTCTGACCAGTCTGACCTATCTGACCTATCTGACCAGTCTGACCTATCTGACCAGTCTGACCAGTCTGACCTATCTGACCAGTCTGACCAGTCGGACCAGTCTGACCTATCTGACCAGTCTGACCTATCTGACCAGTCTGACCTATCTGACCAGTCTGACCAGTCTGACCAGTCTGACCTATCTGACCAGTCTGACCAGTCTGACCAGTCTGACCAGTCTGACCTATCTGACCTGTCTGACCAGTCTGACCAGTCTGACCAGTCTGACCAGTCTCGGTGTCCTTACTGTTCACGACTGGACAGAGAAGATACGGTGGGATACAACACTGGTCTACTACTGTTTAGTGATTCCATTTCAAATTGGTTTATTGGAATCAAAGTAATACAGGTTAAACATAACTATCTCTAACATTACTAGACTGAAGTCATCCTTGGCTATATTACAATGTGTAATATTAGAAGAATATATTTACAGTTTTAAAGTGTGGGTCATCTGTAGTCATGAAGAAGGCAGCTTGGCCTTGCTACAGTACGTACAGCTCTGCTGAACCAGAGACACGCAGCAGTGCAGTCTATAGTGCAGTCTGTAGAGCAGTCTGTAGAGCAGTCTGTAGAGCAGTCTGTAGTGCAGTCTGTAGGGCAGTCTGTAGTGCAGTCTGTAGGGCAGTCTGTAGAGAAGTCTATAGTGCAGTCTGTAGGGCAGTCTATAGTGCAGTCTGTAGGGCAGTCTGTAGAGAAGTCTGTAGAGCAGTCTGTAGAGCAG
Organism: Salmo trutta; assembly: GCF_901001165.1. Lineage (NCBI taxonomy): Eukaryota > Metazoa > Chordata > Actinopteri > Salmoniformes > Salmonidae > Salmo > Salmo trutta. The sequence goes on from NW_021822726.1 coordinate 28,534, forward strand.
TCTGTAGTGCAGTCTGTAGAGCAGTCTGTAGAGCAGTCTGTAGTGCAGTCTGTAGAGCAGTCTGTAGTGCAGTCTATAGAGCAGTCTGTAGTGCAGTCTGTAGTGCAGTCTGTAGTGCAGTCTGTAGAGCAGTCTGTAGAGCAGTCTGTAGTGCAGTCTGTAGTGCAGTCTGTAGTGCAGTCTATAGTGCAGTCTGTAGTGCAGTCTATAGTGCAGTCTGTAGAGCAGTCTGTAGTGCAGTCTGTAGAGCAGTCTGTAGAGCAGTCTGTAGGGCAGTCTGTAGAGCAGTCTGTAGTGCAGTCTGTAGAGCAGTCTGTAGAGCAGTCTACTCACCGGAGCGTCCGCAGTCAGAGCAGGACACCAGCTCCTCAGCCTGGCCAGTCTTCCTGTTAGAGTCAGAGTCTCCCAGACAGAAGTCACAGTAGTCGTTAGGGATTATGGAGCCGTCTGCAGCCCTCTGAGCTGTATAGAAACACAAATTATAGATTACTATACAGTATCCATCTCATCATTAGGAACAATGGAACCGTCTGCAGCCCTCTGAGCCGTACAGGAGTAGTGTATATATATATATATATACACACACACACAGAGAGTGTACAAAACATTAAGAGCATAAAGTCAGGGAAAAAAGTATTTGATCCCCTGCTGATTTTGTACGTTTGCCCACTGACAAAGAAATTATCCGTCTATAATTTTAATGGTAAGTTTATTTGAACAGTGAGAGACAGAATAACAACAACAAAAAATCCAGAAAAACGCATGTCAAAAATGTTATAAAATGATTTGTATTTTAATGTGGGAAATAAGTATTTGACCCCTCTGCAAAACATGACTTAGTACTTGGTGGCAAAACCCTTGTTGGCAATCACAGAGGTCAGACGTTTCTTGTAGTTGGCCACCACATTGTTCCTGCCCCGTCCCTGCAGGAAGCCTTTTGCATTTTGGTAGGCCGTCATTGTAAATAAGAATTTGTTCTTAACTGACTTGCCTAGTTAAATAAAGGTTAAATAAAATTTGAATAAATTCCGTATCTAGTACACTCAATTCAAGTGCTATGTCAAGATAATACACTCCATTCAACAGTGGTATGTCAGAGATAATACACTCCATTCAACAGTGGTATGTCAGAGATAATACACTCAATTCAAGTGGTATGTCAGAGATAATACACTCAATTCAAGTGGTATGTCAAGATAATACACTCAATTCAAGTGGTATGTCAGAGATAATACACTCCATTCAACAGTGGTATGTCAGAGATAATACACTCCATTCAACAGTGGTATGTCAGAGATAATACACTCCGTTCAACAGTGGTATGTCAGAGATAATACCCTCCGTTCAACAGTGGTATGTCAGAGATAATACCCTCCGTTCAACAGTGGTATGTCAGAGATAATACCCTCCGTTCAACAGTGGTATGTCAGAGATAATACCCTCCGTTCAACAGTGGTATGTCAGAGATAATACCCTCCGTTCAACAGTGGTATGTCAGAGATAATAGGGTGTCATTCCATCATTAAGTTATAACCCTGTAGTACTACTAAGCATGTAGATTAAAACCTGGTCCGACGGGCGTCTCTTACGTTTGTGGTTGTCTGGGTCTGGGTCTGGTCGGTGTGGTGGTGGGGTCGGTGGCATCTCTTCCTCCCTCTCCTCCTCCCCTTCCTCCTCTGCCAGGTGTGTGTGTGCGTAGTGGTAACTCAGGCCTGGGCGGTTCTTGTAGCGTTTGCCACAGACTGTAGAACACAGAAGCATTAGAATCCATTAGAACCAGAGAACACGAGAGAAATTTGTTTTGAAACGGAGGGAAACGCTATGGTTCTAAATGAAATACTCGTTTTTTTTATTTACCGTTTCAAAAAAGGTTTTGCTACTGTGTGCACTACTGAAGACGACCCAGCTTTCAAGACAAAAGGACCAACCGTTAACAAAGTACATTTTACATTTACAAAGTACTCAATATCTTGTTGGGGAGGGCGTTTTCTTAAGAGGATTGACACTTCTAAATGTCTACCTAACAACAATACAAGGGAATAACTAACAACAATACAAGGAAACTCATTTACCAGCACATTCCTACTAGGATAGTAGCCTATGATCCCTTAAACTAACAACGTCTTTATGAAAGGACTTCCTGTAAAGACATAGCACTGTAATACTCGAGAAAGACACTGTAAAATAAATCAAAACTATGTGGGGAAATGGTGACAACTCTGAGAACACTGTTGAGAATGTTGTTTTCTAACACCGGTTAGGTTGTCTGGTAACATCGCAGTGACCGCAGGTTAGGTTGTCTGTAATACCCAGAAACCATAGCGACAGCAAGTTAGGTTGTCTGTAATACCCAGAAACCATAGTGACAGCAGGTTAGGTTGTCTGTAATACCCAGAAACCATAGCGACAGCAAGTTAGGTTGTCTGTAATACCCAGAAACCCTAGCGACAGCGGGTTAGGTTGTCTGTAATACCCAGAAACCATAGCGACAGCAGGTTAGGTTGTCTGTAATACCCAGAAACCATAGTGACAGCAGGTTAGGTTGTCTGTAATACCCAGAAACCATAGCGACAGCAGGTTAGGTTGTCTGTAATACCCAGAAACCACAGTGACAGCAGGTTAGGTTGTCTGTAATACCCAGAAACCATAGCGACAGTAGGTTAGGTTGTCTGTAATACCCAGAAACCATAGCGACAGTAGGTTAGGTTGTCTGTAATACCCAGAAACCATAGTGACAGCAGGTTAGGTTCTCTGTAATACCCAGAAACCATAGTGACAGCAGGTTAGGTTGTCTGTAATACCCAGAAACCATAGTGACAGCAGGTTAGGCTGTCTGTAATACCCAGAAACCATAGTGACAGCGGGTTAGGTTGTCTGTAATACCCAGAAACCATAGCGACAGCAGGTTAGGCTGTCTGGTAACATCACAGTGACAGTGGGTTAGGTTGTCTGTAATACCCAGAAACCATAGTCACAGCAGGTTAGGTTGTCTGTAATACCCAGAAACCACAGCGACAGCAGGTTAGGTTGTCTGTAATACCCAGAAACCACAGCGACAGCAGGTTAGGTTGTCTGTAATTCCCAGAAACCATAGTGACAGCAGGTTAGGCTGTCTGGTAACATCACAGTGACAGTGGGTTAGGTTGTCTGTAATACCCAGAAACCATAGTCACAGCAGGTTAGGTTGTCTGTAATACCCAGAAACCATAGTCACAGCAGGTTAGGTTGTCTGTAATACCCAGAAACCATAGTGACAGCAGGTTAGGTTCTCTGTAATACCCAGAAACCATAGTGACAGCAGGTTAGGTTGTCTGTAATACCCAGAAACCACAGCGACAGCAGGTTAGGTTGTCTGTAATACCCAGAAACCACAGCGACAGCAGGTTAGGTTGTCTGTAATTCCCAGAAACCATAGTGACAGCAGGTTAGGCTGTCTGGTAACATCACAGTGACAGTGGGTTAGGTTGTCTGTGACAGCATCGTTACAACGCTACAGAAACATGCGTTAGCTCAGCTGATGCTTAAAGATCATTCTTCTCCAGCAACTTGATAACAAACCAGCAGAATCCCGTAAAGTTATGTTAGTGCCATGCAAGCTG